>NW_019392776.1:1131086-1414155 GCF_000648675.2 Cimex lectularius
TCCATTTTCGTGTGACCTTCGAAGTGTCCAATTATTGTACATTAAAGAAAATTCTATACATGAACTTTTCTTTGCATGCTGATATTTCATACCATTTTCTAAATTTTTTAATGCTCTAAAGGGAGAGTGAATTTGAAATTAAAAAGGGGTAATTTGGTTGAAAAAAAGCTATATTTCCTGCCGAAAATTTCGCAATTAGGCAGTGGTCGTTCGTTAATCCCCCATTACCCCAAAACCATAGTGATATTTCTCTTTCATTTTAAAAAAAACTTATTTTAATGTTTAGGAAGGTAAATAGATGTTCATTTTATATGAACTTTAATAAGTACAAGTACAAGTAAAAACTGTAATCTTTTCGTAAAAAAAAGGACAGATGAAACTCTATTATTTTTAAGATAATAATGGCAAGTTGAAAAATGACATTTTTGTAACGGTTTTATAAATTGGGAGGTTGGTGACAGAATTTGTCAAGTTAAAATGGAAAAAACTGTACATTTCTTCGTGTAACATCTTAAAATAGAAAATGCGGTGGATTATTTAGCGGGGAGATTTACAATATTGATTACTAAAACACCCCAACAGTTCTGAAAAAAACAATTTTAAGTTTGAATTCAACTGATGTCATGTGTGTCTACATGAAAAATTAATAAATAACTTTAATTTGCTCAGTGTAGAAAGTTATAATGAATAATGTCCGCTTTTTCGCCTTTCGGGCCTTTCACAGAACCCAGTAAAACCACCAACGAATTTGGTATGACAGTGGTGTAGAAACTCATCTCGGAGAAACCGTCGGATTTGGTTCCTCTTTTGATCATTCAGCGCCAAAGTCTCATTTATCTTCTGGCCCAATTATTTTTTATTATTTTTTTTTTTTTTTTACGAGGGTTCGCAACAGCAGAGGTTATATCAACCCTCGAAGTGCTGGTGTTTTTGAAAAAAAGCCCATTTGTAAG
The DNA here is from genome assembly GCF_000648675.2 of Cimex lectularius. NCBI lineage: Eukaryota > Metazoa > Arthropoda > Insecta > Hemiptera > Cimicidae > Cimex > Cimex lectularius. The sequence continues at coordinate 1,132,040 of NW_019392776.1, forward strand.
TATGTCGGGTTCGAATGAAGGGCCGCTGGATTCGAACCCGGGACCTTTACCTTACAGTGATGAACGCCGTGTCAACGCCTAAACGGCAGCGGCCACCGACCCCTCCCCCTTGCACAATTATTTACAGGAATTTTATTCTGTATGCTATATGGTGCTTCATACCATTTCATGTGGAAGGGCTTATCTAAATTTGTTGGAGGGACAAGAAGATAAACCCCAAACCCTTTTCCAATTCATAATGCAGTTTTTTATTACGGGGAAACATTTTAATTAAAATTTTACGCGGTAGATTCCAGAAAAAGAACGGCCGCATGAGAAAACCGAGGATGATCGGTAAAGGTTTGAGCCTACATAACCCTGTGTAAACAATTTTTAATTTTCTTTTTCATCGTGCAAAATGGAAGCCGAGTTAGAAATTCTACCTTCTGAAAATTGGTGTTTTTAAGGAAAACAAGAAGAGAGCCTTTCTTAAATCTATCAGAATAACGTTGGATTTTTCCTACGTAGAATGTACTTAGCACCTACAAACTAACTTACTACTTAACAACCGCGAAACTCTCCTTTTAAAAACATTTATTACCCATCTAAAGCGGCGCATAGACGGTCAATATTATTGTACAATATAGATTGCACAATAATTTGACGGTTGCTCCTTAACGTTCAATAATATTGTACAAAATTTTGTTTATGCAATGAACTTGAATAGTTTGAAGACGATATTGAAGTTTGTGCAACTTCACAAACTGACTGATATTGCGCAATAATGCCAACAGACGGTGCAATATTTTCCAGGTTGTACAATATATTTTCAAATTTTCGTCAATCATGCAATGTATTGCACAAACTTTCAATATCGTCTACACACGATCAATTAAATTGCACAACCCAAAATATTGTGCAATAATATTGATCGTCTATGGGCCGCTTTAGGTTCACATAGAATCGTTCTCATCGATTCAGGTACATCATAAGATGATCCAACAAGGTTTGAAAGTCGTTGATAACATTTATTTTGATCTAGAGAACAAAGAGTATTGGTTTGTTCCTGGGTAAGGATTTTGGATAAGGTCTGGCACTCAGGCATCCTTATACTTAAACGCTTAACCAGTCTTAATTACCTTTTGGAGTCCTAATTAACTAACTGCTGCTTCAGAATGAAGTATCGAATAACCAGCGCATTCAATCCAGCCAATCAACAATCCTCGTTAAAATTTTCAATGTCCTTACTATATCACGAACCTCACTTCCAATTAAGGCAGTTACTTAAGCCTACATCTAGACAACAGACTAACGTGAAAGGCGATGACAACTAAGAAGAATTTCAGGAAATCAGTTTCGGCCGTCAACACTCAACTAACTGTACATAAAGCGTTATTGCGACCAATCTGGACATACTGGGCGTAACTGTGTGTTACTGCTGTCTTATACAATATTTGCCAAGCCATCAAAAATCCTGCGCATTCAATTCTTCCAATCGAAAGTCTTCAGACAAATTATCAAAACTCTTTACTATGTAAATAACTATCACTATCCACAACGACCCTTTTCTATTGGTAATGAGCTGATCTGATCCCGCTTCCACAGTACCACACCAAGCTTTGGATCCATCCCAGCAATTACTGTCCAAACGTTTTATGCACTTTTTCATCCTTAGATCCTTCCACGTACCCTTAAACGACGATGGCCTCGAGACCTCGCCCTACGAGGCCGGAAAAATCAACATATCTCACGTAATTGTGTAACATTGAAAGTCATTTAATCCATGTACATGCCTAATTAGTTTCTCTCAGAATTTATGAAATCTCTTTTGAAAACGTGTACCTGTTCTTGGGTTCTCTCAGTCTTAACAGCTTCCATTGCGCCATTTAGCAAAATGCTAACGCCGTTTAACCCCGATGTAATTTTTTTTTCTCGCCTCCACTGCAGAGCGTCGTAAAGAAAGACACCGGCGGAATCGTTTATTCCGTGAATATAAAAGCGAAAAAGGGTGGGGCTTATTTCCTGCGGCAAGGGAGTCGGAACGAGAACGGGACGGAGAGAGAGACGGCTTGATAAAGTGTGAGTGAGAAGGAACGAACAAGAGAGACAAAGGAAGGTGATTTATAGAGGGTGATGAAGAGGCGAAGGAACCAACAGAGGCCGAGTATATTCCCATTGCCGGAGCAGACCCACCCCCTTTTCTCCTGAGTTTTTTTAAACAACAATACCGAGGCAAAATAAGATGAGAAACAATGTATTAAAATCACCCCAATGCGTCAACATAGTCAAGTTCAAATGGAACAAATCCAGAATGAACAAAACACTCGATTTCGTAGTTTTTTACTTGACACTTCGTAAACGTAAAATTAGTTTAGTCTGAATCCAAATAATTGTCAAATGTCACAAGCAAGTAATTTGTCTAAGCGAGACAGATGTTGACAACCCTTTATTAACTGTTAGTTGGTATTTCCTTAGTAATAGATGACCGGTGGGTCCTGTCTTGATCGTTCCTTTTGCCTTCATACTTCGCCTAATTTTGCGATAAGCTTTGGAACACCAATTATAAAAGTAAAATGTAAAAAATCAAATTCTGTCAAATTTGGAAAATAAAGTCCGTTATAAGTTAAGAGGCTTTATGTAGTAAATAATTTAGACGTGTAGTGCGGGTTTGCGTCGTCCACTACTACAGGTTTTGGATTTACAGTCAATTTCTCTTTAAGATCGTATTTTTTACGAGAAAATTTTTTTTTATAGTACAAAATCATATTTTTTGCGTTATACAACCCAGCTAAAACGTGGAATTCCAAACAAACAAAAAATCTGTCAAAAAAATTGAGAGTTTTTTAGTCTTTTGCAATTTGGTTTCACAAGTTGCAATATACCCGCAATTTTATATTTCATGAATCTCTACATTTTTTAAATAGACAAAAGCTTTAAACAAATCAAGCCCATAGATTGAGCATGAGTGTAGATAAGTGGTGCTTAAAAGAGAAAAAACCCAACTTTTCAGGAGAACGCTTTTTGTGAAGTCATTTCGAATAGTTTAAATATTTTTATGAAATTTAATTTAAAATATATCGAATAGAAAAATTTTGAATTCAATTGAAATTTGGGTAAACAATGTTGCTCTATTTACAATAGTTTTGTCGAGTTGCAATACACTAGCACTTTATATATTTCTATCTCTTAATTTCTTGATAGAAAAAGTTGTCAAAAAATTAAGCTAATGTAGTGAACAGGAGAGTAGAGAAATGTACGGAGAAGAGTAAACACAGCTTCAGGGTTGATTCAGAGAATATTGGTTTTTTTAAAATTTATTTGCGTATATAGTAGGAACAATCGACAATACTTCAGGAGGTTATCCTACATATCAAATTGGACTAAAAGTCCATGTAAAGGTTATCTTTACATCTTTTCCAAAGGTTATCTCATAAAATTATTGTAAATTTGACTACACCAACAGAAGATTATTAAAAAGCCTATGAGATGCATTTGTTAAATTGTAAGCTTAAACCGATAAAATACAAAATCATTTAAAACATAGACTTTCTTAAAAATTCTAAATTTTGTATTTATATAAAATAAATATATAAATTTTATTCTAAATTTTCTTCCTTTTGGGCTTAATAGACATGTACTTAATTTTTCAAAGGTAATTTTTCGCCAATGTAAAAATTATCGTTTAATTATAAAAAAAATTGATTTTGGGTATAAACAGATAAAAAATAGACAAGGAGAAACCGTCCTCGGAAATTATAAACAAATCACAATTTGTCTTAAAAAATTACTTATATTTTAGGAAATCCATTTTAAAAAATGTTTTATGAAGGGAAACCAGTTCCCTCCCGGTCAGTACTCTACAATTAATTTTTGGCTCAATTAGTAACTCAAATCATATATAATTACAATTTATAATATTAAAAAGATAATTATATTGATATATATTATAACAAACTCACATATGATATAGGAAAATAATATGTATTACATTAAAGACTAATACCCCCCTCCAAAGTGAGTTTGGTTCGAAGTGACGTTTATTTAAGTTTTAAGTATACTTCTTTCTTTCCTGTTCACTCAAGTGATATAATTTTTTTAAACTTTTGTAGACTAAAAATGACGAGTGTGATGAAATATAGAAAGTGCGGGTATATAGCAACAACCGAATTAAAAATATCGCACAGAAATATTTTGACAACTGGATGAAATTTGGATTAANAAATGTTTTTCTGAAACCTACATCACACCCGACCGCATCTCACGATATCTAAATAACTATTCGGATTTTTTTAAAGTAGTTGTGAACCAATTACACCTTACATCATAGAATGGAGGCTAATAAGTTCAGAGTACTTTTAAACAAAAAATAACAACAAAATCTCAATTTTGACTATTTTTTTTTTAATTCAAGTTTTTAGAATGGTTCTATAACGCAAAAAATGGGATTTTGCATAATCAAAATTTTTTCGCATAAAAATACCTTCATATAGAAATATTAGCGGTAGATGAAATACCGAATTCCTGATGTGTGAAGTGGTGGCGTACGACGCAAACGCTAAGTACCGGTTTAAAATACTCAATTAGTTTTTTGAAATTCGTTTAGGGCATTTTTTATTTCCAGTGTATTACAGCTACTTCCAACTGGGTAACAAGTCACAATTTGCGAAACAATTGAAAAAAAAAATTGTATCTGTAGAAATGAGAGGTCAAATAAATTTGTATACGAGTTTGTAAATAGAAATATTAGTGTCATCGTTATCATCGAAAGCAGTGAATCAGTAATCATTGTGACCGCTATAAATTGTTCATCTTTGGCCGTTGCTATTGAATGGACTCGATGACAAGAATCCTTGGGAAGAGTGTAAAAGGGACGTCGCCATGGGACAGGAAGGTAATTAAATTGCCAGGGGGGTGATCCGATTTTGTGAATTAATCGGCCTTGGCGGGTGTAACGGAAAATTACAACCCCAATAAAACTAGCAACCGCCCTCTTCGGGGTCCAGGCAATTTCTGCCCCGCGACGAGCCATATTAAACCTCCATAATCTAATTTTTATTGAACTTTATTGACGGCTTAGCCCTCCGCTGTACGTAGAATGAACATTAAATAAACTTACAGTTTTTCTTTTATTTTTAGCTCGTTTAATTATCTATAATATAATGTACGTTGTTTGTTTTTTTTTGCGTTTTCCAGCCGTTTATATTTATGCCTGATGAAGTTTATTAAAATTATTAACATTAAAACCTTGATGAACTCTGAGTGTTTAACATTTTTATTCTTGGACCACTTTCGGGCTTTTTTGCTGCTTCTTATCAACAAACTATATTATTTAAAAAAAATAAATAACATGATATATAAGTAATCGATTATAATACAACAAAAACACTTACTTTATACAAAATCCTTTAAAAATAAATATTTTAAAAGAATTGAAACAATACATTTCATGTTAACCTATCCCATAAGGACCAATGTTTGTGGATGTGAATATCATAAATTTGNTTACGGAATTGAAAATGTTTATTCAGTCTCATTTGAAATCTGAAGCAATAAACTGTTTAGTTGTTTTCTTAATTTCAATTTTTCAACTTAAAAATGCCACATAGTGCTAAGGATGTTGCGATTCCATTCTGAGGATGATGGACGTTCCATCAGGTATGCGGCTGTTGCCATCGGAGTTCCCTACGAAACACCGCGAGACGACGTTAGACGTTTTCGAGAAACTAAGTCCTACAATAGAAGTCCCGGTTCGGGACGCCCTAGGGTAACAGAAACACAGGATGACCGTTTTTCGACTTTGAGAATTTTGCGAAACCGACACCTTACTGTTGTTCAACCGATTCATCAGCCCGCAAGTTCGAGGTGTCCAAATTCCACTGCTCGAATAAGATTAAATTAGTATGGCCTGATGGCTTTTTGCTCCATAAGAGGACCAGAATTGTTCAGAAAACACGGAGTTCGCATTTGCTCGAGAACACAGCCATTTCTCTTTGGACGATTGGTCTGCTGTACTTTTTACAGAAATGTAGATTTGCTCTACGATCTCCAGATGAGCGTGAAAGAGTGTGGAGAAGGCGAAATGAAAGGTACGAAGCCTGTTATAGCCTGTTTTCAACGTAGTTCAGTGAAATTAGGTAATTTCAAAGGAGAGTCGCACATGGTTGCTTGTTGTTCGCGGAGGGTCTTTGACGGCCACTCGCCATGCGGATGAAATTTTGGAACAATCCTGGCCTATCCTCGTTGAAATCAGCGACAATCCTATTCTAATGCACGATCCGTCCACATGTCGCTCGCATAGTACAAACGTACCTTCAACAGCATGACATCAGGGTCTTAGCCTGGCCAGCCCGTTCTCCAGATTTGAACCCCATCGAACATTTGTAGGTTAACCTCAAAAGACGAATAAGCGCACGTCCATCACTTCCTGATACACTCCACGATCTTAAAAAGGTCTCTTCCTGAACCTCCAGCAAAGAGACATTCCAGACTGGTAGAAAGTACGTCGAGACGTTTTCCAGATGTAATTAAGGCAATAGGAGGAAATTCGCGATAATGAAATGTTAATTAAAAGTCAAAACGAAATCAAAACAAATGTTATCTGTCCGTCTTTTTTTTTTTAATTTTTAATTTTCTTTAGCAATTTACATTTTTTTTACTTTTTAGACAAAGAGTCAATTAATAAACGTTAAAAAACGTGAAACCTTTATTAATATATAAAAATGTATACAAATCAAGTTATTTAACAAATGGGCGGAATGTCTTGGTTGAGATGGCAATACAATCCTGCATATTATTTTCTCATCAGAGAACAAAAAACAAATCGAATGAAGTATAATAACGTTGAATACACGCACAGCAAAGACAGGAAATATATTTTAAAAAACATTCTCGGCTCCTTCGGCCAGATTTTATTTTCGAAAAACCACAAAAATAGTCGTAATTATGGAACGACTTAAAACAAAACGACTGGGGGTCATTTTTGTTTGTTTGTGTTGTGTCTGCTTTTGTTCATGTCATCCTTATTTTTCTCTCTTAGGATTGCATAAAATACAGTTGGTATAGTCTAAAAGAATAATAATAAGTAATAACTGGTCTAATTGACGAAATTACTTATTTCAATTAATTATTCTTTTTGTGTAAGGTCTTGGTTGAGATGAAAAGTTAGTGTGACGAGCGGGATTCGAACCCACGACTTTCGGCTCAATACGCCGCTGTGCTCTAACCACTCGAGTCACGATAGCTCAAGCCGAAGGTCATGGATTCGAATACCGCCCGTGACACTAACTTCTTCATCTCAACCAAGACCTTACACAAAAAGAATAATTAATTGAACTATTTAACATGGTCAATTAGATCACTAAACATAAATGGATTAATAATCATAGTTTCACCACTTGTGACGTCATAGCTTTTATAATAGGCATCATGTTCATTGGCCCAACACGAAATCAATAATTATTGATTAATTAATTGACTTAATTATGATTTTAATTAAAAAATCTAAAAAGAAAACGAGACTGATAGAGGATGCTGATGACCCCGAAATCGATATCATTTTAAAAAAAATGTGTTTGCACATAATTAAAAAAGGGAAGAGAAATAAATTAATAAATATAGTGAAAACAAGAAAAGGGAAACGAAGTGGAAATTACTTTAGATGAAAAGAACAAAAGAGAAGGGAACAACTTTAAGAGAGAAAAGGGGAAAGGAAATAAAAGTTCTTACCTTTTCGGGAGGAGAAATAAGTGGAAGATACTCACGCTCTGGTCCATACGGGTCAACCCAAGAAGGAAAATTTTATAAATCGTAGTTTTCTGATCCATACTCTTCCAAACAGCTATGAAGCGAAGTACCGGCGAAAATTAAGAGGCAACTCGTCAAGAGGGCAAGATTATGAAGAAGATGGTGGAGTACCGTAAAAACGTAGTTTTTAGAGTGCTGGTCAACTGTTAAGGGGCGACTGACGAGGTTTAGCGAAAAAAAGCGCCGAGTGGGGCGGGACGCGTAAGGTTTAGCGTAAATTTGTGCACTAACAAAATGAGTTTGATAGTTGTCTAGTTCCTGAAAAGAAACTCAAGAAATATAAAAAGTCAACAACCGTAAAAGAAGAGTAAAAAATATACAAACCAGATTTTCGTCAAATTTATTTGTACGAACTTAAATTTGGGCGAAGTGCGGGCCAAACTGCGCGTAACATGAAGTTCGGGGAGAAGGAAGCATTAGCGAATGCAACGGTCCAACGATGGTTTCAGAGATTTCGTCCTCGAAAGTCGCCGTGTGGACGACGACCAACTCAAAATATTGATTGAAGAAATTTCACGGACAAACGGGAAATTGGAAAAGACCTTAGTGCTGACCATCCGACTGTTGTTCGCCATCTGGAGCAAATTGGTAAAATAAAAAAGCTCGACGAGTATGTACCGCACGATTATTCTATTCGGGTATTCTACCAGATCCCTTTTGCCGTTTTTGCGAAATAAAAGAAGAAACGGCAAGGAAGTACCTCGCAGAGTGTAATAGGTATGCTAGGTCTAGATTTGAAACTTTTGAAGGAGAGGACATCACCAAATCACTCCCCAAAACACTTCTCGAAACCCAATCCGCACCCAAAAAAAGTTGTGCTGACTGTGGTGGTGTACTGCTGGGGTTGTTTACTATAATCTCCTGAATTATCTAACATAACAATTGTCTAACTATCACAGGATAGAAATATTGCCAGGAAATTGGCAAAATGAAACTGCACCGTCTTTGTCCAGCATTGGTAAACCGTAAGGGATCGATTCTTCTTCACGATAACGCCAGGTCACATGTCGCAATGCCAACCCCGCAGAAACTTTTGGACTTAGTATCCCCACCCCCTATATTCACCCGACCTCTCGCCTACAGACATCCACCTTTTTAGGCATTCCGATCACTTCTTGATAGGATACAATTTTGAGACAACGCGGTGAAGAAGAAAAACGCCTTTGAAGATTTTATTGTAAGTCGAAAACAAGATTGTTATGTCAGCGAAATAAAAGCGCTTACTACACACATTGGTGTATACATTGTGATGGAAAATACTTCGAATAAATTTTCTTTATAAAAATTAAAAATGGATTTGACTGACCTTTCAAAAACTGGCTTATTTTTGCGCCAGCCCATTAATCAATTATTATTTATATATCATGTTATTTGAATTTTTGTAATAATATAGTTTATTGAGAAGGAGCAACAGATGAGCACGAAACCGGTCAAAAATTATAAACACTCCGGGTTCATCAAGGATAAAGGACAAAATATATTTTTTTATATATTCAATCAAAGTATTTCTACTCACTCAAAGTGTTTGTCTTCTGTGTAATTGTGACATTCTTGCGTGTCGTGTCGAGAGTGCCAGTGAGATTTTGCTATTTTGTGTTTATATACGTTGGATTTTGAAGGGGTGGGGAAGGATGTCGGTATAGAAAACTCACTGGCATTCTCGACACGACACGCAAGAATGTCACAATTACACAGAAGACAAACACTTTGAGTGAGTAGAAATACTTTGATTGAATATATAAAATATATTTTGCATTGTATAAATTCACTTTTCCACATCCAAAATGTAATTGTAATATGTAAACAATGTTTGTAAATCCCAGGCCCTGAAGATGATCTCAATAAAGATCGAAACGTTGGCACGTTAAAGAAAATGTTTTTCTGAAACCTACATCACACCAGATCGCATCTCACGATTTCTAAATAAATTTATGTAATAAAGTCATGAAAGGCTGAACTAGGTCTTTGGACCTATATGGAATTTTAGTCCAATTTGATATGTAGGATAACCTCCTGAAGTATTGACGATTGTTTACACTGTATACGCAAATAAAGTTTTAAGAAAGCAATATCCTCTGAATCAACCCTGAAGCTTTGAAAACTTGCCGAGCCCAAACCATCTTTCGTAGAATTATTTGCATATAAACCCACTCAATTCCTTAACTTTATCGTAATGCTTATGGAATTTAAGAAAAAAAGAAAATTTAAGATACTTAGGAACTTTTTCTCGTGATATTTTTAAGGCTGGCGGACTGAAAGTAATAGTAAATCGTAGCGTTTTTTCACGAAAAATGCTCAGAACATGACTTAGATTACAAAAAATTGTATTCAGTAGGGTTAAAACGGTTCCTCGGCCAGAACCGCGCCTAAAGAATTCGTAGGGTGTTCTGCCACCCTCTTGAAACCATAGCAACTATCATGAATGGATGCTACTTGTTGTGAACAGGGTTGATCAAGGGTCGGTTCTTTGTTAAAGGGCCAGTAAACAGATGAACAAAGGCCACCGGCGTCAATACTGTTCGCAAAAAGGAAACTCTCTGCGTTTGACAGATATTTAAGGAGAAGATATGGAAGGATGGAAGGAGGGCGAAAGCGTCCCAACGTTTGGGGGGGGGGGGAGCTTTTTATTGTTGACTTCGTAAATAGGGAGATACATCAGTTATGGTAATGCCCGTCGGGCAATTTGTTAGTACCAGTGCAGATGGTAAAAATGAGAATTCTATGAGATGCAACAAGATGGTTAGGGTTGACAACTGTTGAAGCCAGATGTGATCCCTCGGGAGAAGGAATCACTGCTGACTCATATCCAACAACCCTCACAACAATTAATCTGCTGGTTATACTATAGGAATTTAGTTGTTGTACGGGCTTCACTTGTTGATCCCCTCCTCACCCCTACACCGGTCATAATCTTCCTATTACACTAAGTACTCTTCGTTACTATTTAGAAACAATAGTTTGCCCCCGAGGATGGCGACATCTGGGACAACGTGGAAACTCCGCCGGCTCTTTATTTGTTTCCACTCAACCTGAAAACCACTCGAGGGATAATCCTGTTCGATCTTCAACCGAGCAATAGGCTTTAAACCTTATGGTGAAGGTTCATTGTTTCTTTTTTAACCATGCTTACCAGCTCTGTTAACCCCTTTAGAAACAAAAAACACCTCACCTCAAATGTCCCGAAAATAAAATTAGCAAAAATGTAAAATTTTATAAGTAAAGACCTGTCATACATGTCATACTTAACGTCCAAACTACTGGAAAGGGAAACTATTTTTCAATACTTTTTTCATATAGTAGTAAATTAAATAGCCATGAGTTTAGCCAGGATTCTAACTAAGAAAGAGAGAGAGAGAGAACGAAAGACAAAGAGATAAAGGGAGGGAGTGAGGGGGAGAGAGAGAGAGAGAGAGCGAAAAAAAGAAAGAAAGAGAAAGAGAGAGAGAGAGAGAGAGGGAGAATGAGTGAAATGGGCAGTGAAAGAGAGAGAGAGAGAGAGAGAGAGAGAGAGAGAAAGAGAGAGCGAAAAACAGACATACAAAGAGAACGAAAAACAGACAGACAGAGAAAGAGAGCGAAAAACAGACAGACAGAGAGAAAGCGAAAGAAAGAGAGAGAGAGAGAGAGCGAAAGACAAAGAGATAAAAGGAGGGAGTGAGGGAGAGAGATAGATAGAGAGAGAGAGAGCGAAAAACAGACAGAGAGAGAGAGAGAGAGAGAGAGAGCGAAAATCAGCGAAAGAAAGAGAGAAAAAGACGAAAGACAGAGAGAAAGAGAGATAGAAGCTGAGTGAAATTGACAGTGAACGAGAGAGAGAGAAAAAAAGACGAAAGACAGAGAGAAAGAGAAAGAGAAAGAAAGAGAGAGAGAGAGAGAGAGAGAGAAAAAGGCACAGAAAAAGAGAGAGAGAGAGCGAGTGAGAGAGAAAGCGAGTGAGGAGGATGTAAGACAGATTTAGGCTCTCTAAAATACTGTGGCCGTCTTAATTGTTCCTAATGATTATTGCTTCGTGTCCCAGTATAACGCGACGCTGCCACCCGCATAAAATTTTTTTAAATTCACCAGCGTTTTGTAAAAAAGTTAACCAAAGTGTGATACATAGTTTATTTATTTATTTATCTCCGAAAGGCCTCGTTTTATATCAATTCGTTTATTTTTTGTGTTTTTTAAGTGTATATAAAGGGTGTACGACTCCAGAGAGAAAATAGTTATTGTCGGTTCCCTATACCTGGAAACGGAGGTAAGGCAGTAAGTCAAAGAAACGCTCGGTTGACATCATTCGTGACTGTCTAATCTTCGGAAATTGCTTAAAACTCCTCGTAACGACCGGATACGGAAAGAGGCAAATACACGTTTTCCTTTTATTTCTTGCTTAGGTCCTGTCCCCGCTCGACCCGACCCATGGATGGAAATTTATCCTTTCATGACACCATTTACGTCAAATGGAAGGAAAGCTGAGATCAAAAATAGTCGTTTCTGATTTGATTTATTATCATTTTACGATATTTTATGTTGACGATCTTAAGAATTTCGTTTTCGAACTGTATTCAACCTTTTGGCGAACAACATTTTAGTATCAATCATATAGCTTTTTCTTACATTCTTGACCGCTCCTCACGACCTCAACTTACTAAGAAACACACATATAACTTTTGTTTTACTCCACCTTGTCGACAAGACGAAAACCCTTCTAATCCAGCTTGGAATCGGTCATTAAAGTTCACCCTTAATTTCATAGTCGAAGAAAAACCCTTAAACCCATATGCCCAATCTGTACTCCTGTCTCTATTTCCCACATCATAATTGGCCCACCACTAAATCCCTAACAATCGCGGGGCCATATTCAGTCGCCTGTGAGTGGGTTCCAGATTAAACGTCTGTCTATGTACATTCCTAAGTAGTGTTGAGAGTAGGAAATGCATTGTTTTTTTGAGTGCTAGTCTTCACTAAAAAAAAAAAAAAAACAATGCATTTTTGCATGGTGGAATTTGTTTTCGTTTGCCTTGATCAAATTTCACCATGTGTAAACCGTGGGCAAGTATCGAACAGATGATAAGATCACAGCTGGGAGAGACCACAAAGAGGTACTTTCTTGAGGAACACGACGTAGCGGAACTTGGGGCTACATGAAAAGGGCTCTCGGATACGTAGGATTTTACGAATGGTCACCAGCCTTGAGAGATGTCCAGGAAGACACCCAGTTTCATTTCAAACGTATTTTATTTGCAAGATAAAAAAAGAGAAAGAGAGAGAGAGCGAGATAGAGACAGAGAGAAAGGGATAGATAGACAGACAGATAGGTAAAAAGAGTTAAAGTGAGGTGATGTGCAAGTGTGTCAAGACTGATTCCCTCCGGTAGCTACTGATTTTATTTAAGAGAAATTCCAGCAGGACAGCTTATTCTCCAGCGAAGAANGAGAGAGAGAGAGAGAGAGAGAGAGAGAGAGACAGAGCAAAATCGACAGAGAAAAAAATACAAAGAGACAAAAATGAATTTATTTGTTGCACGTTGAATCCATTATTCTGAGTGAAAAAAATTAAACGATAATATAGAACAAAATAATTTATACGATTTATACAAATTAGAGAAAGCAGTATACATTAATTTATTTGACTATTGATATTTATGTAATTTTTGAAATAAATACTTTATTAGTATATTACCTTAAAAAATTTTCTCTACTTTAATTATATATGTTATTTAAATTTAAATTGATCATAAGAGAGAAAGGAATTTATATCAATTTTGTGATATATCCATCTAAATCCTACACTATATTGCATTCTTATAATGCACTTTAGGAACAATAAATTTTATTAACGCATTTCTTCTTGTATTTGAAGTCCATAATGGGTAAATGTTTATGCTTATAAATACGAAGATATGAATACATTAAAAATAGTTGTTTGACTTTTAACACATTAAAATCAATATAGAGTTGTTTTGTGTTCTACCTTCTATGTTTATTTAGCAACATTGTTATTGACAAATTTTGAGCAATAATTATTACTAAGATATCAACAACGATGCAATATAAACATGCCTCATCAAATCTAGATGAAGAATATTTCTTAAAATTTTCTAAATCTCTAAAACCATTTTCATAATTTTGTTACCAAGGCAGAGAGAGAGAGAGAGAGAGAGAGAGAGAGAGAGAGAGAGAGAGAGAGAGAGAGAGAGACAGACAGAGAGACAGAGAGAGAGAGAGAGAGAGAGTGAGAGTGTGTGAGAGGAGACAAAGTAAGAAAGTAAAGAAGTATGTGAGATTACAGAGGTAGGAATGAAAGAGATGGCAAAGAGTCTACTTAATTATTTAAGCAAAATAGATAAAAATTGAATATAATAGAGAAGGTAATAGATAAATAATACGAAATGAACGTTAGGGACAGGGAGAGAGAGAGAAAGAAAGAAAGAGAAAGAGAGAGAGAGAGAGAGAGTGAAAGAGAGAGAGTAGAGCGGAGGAGGAAAAATGGAGACAGAAAAATAGAGGTAAAAAAACATTACCTTTTGATATTATCTACAAACTATTAGCTTCAAAATGCATTTATATGTTTATTTTCGAATCTAATTATGTAATTTATTTGTGTATTTGAGACCCTTGGTTATGAAAAATATTTTGAACCCGTATCTTTATCTATTTTAAAAGTTTTTTCCTCCTCTGATTAATTGTAAAGAAGTTTCTTCTTTTTTTAAACTAATTATTGTTGCAACGATCTTAATTAGATTTTTTATTATGTAAATAAGAGATCGACGGTGTAAAATTGTTAAATGAACACTAACAGCGTTTTTTCTGATATGTTTATAACTGCCTCGTTTATTTTTATCTTTTATATATTTTATATTTTACAGAGAGACAGAGGGACAGTCAGACAGAGAGAGAGAGAAAGAGAGATGGAAGGAAAGAAAGAAACAAAAAAAGAGTGTGAGAGGGGAGCGAAATAGACAGAAATAGAGAATAGATAGATGGATAAAAAGGAAGAGAGAAAGAGAGTGAGAGAGAGAAAGAATAATGTTTCCTGGACCTCTCCAGAGGTACAATCGAGTGGTGTCAGGATGCTTCCTTGAGAAACAGGAGCGTTTATTGGACATATGGCCAGGAACACAACCCATTTGCATACAATCACTGCATATCGACTTTTTTAAAAATTGCATGAATAAAATTACCTTTGGTTTTTTGGTAATGTTTAATGCGTAGGGCAGGGCTGTTTATTTATTTTTTCCATACTTGGACTCATATTACTCTTTTGTTAGAATAACTGAAATCCTTCAGCTCATTTAAAGTATCTCCTTCCTCGTGGAAGTTGGTCGGTGGATCCTAAATGCAGTTGGATGGCAGCTGTTAAACCAACCTTTAACCACAACATCGCACTCAGAGGATCAGAAACTGATTTCATCCGAGTGCTCGTTCAAGAGAGAACAACGGAACAACTTGGATCAGGGCACTCGACGAGAACACAAATTGGTAAACATTAATGTTCGCCCTTTTGTCTCTATGACAGCAGGGTCTAGAGAGAACAGGCGCACCTTGCCGCAGTTTACCCTTCCCACAATAGAGCTGGAAGGGGGGTGGCGCGTATTTATGGAAGCAAGCCTCGCCCCCCCCCGCACCCTTACGCATTGCAACTTCACAATTTCTCAATTCACAAAAAAGACATTTTTCAACTTTTTATTATTATCTTAAAAGTAATATGGAGGTGCATGTGTCCTTTTGATTACGAAAAGATGACAGTTATAAAGTATCATATAAAATAAAAACCTATTTACATTCGTACATTACATAAAACAGGGATTTATTTTAAATAACAGAGAAAGGTCACTGTGGTGTTTAGTAATGGAAGGGTTAACGGACAACCACGTTAATTTGCGAAATTTTCTGCTAGAAATATAGCTTTTACAATCAAATTAACCTTTTTCAATTCCAACTGAACTCTTTATAATTTCAAATCAGCCCTTTTTACTTTCAAATTAACCATTTCTTTAAAGCTTTAAAAAAAGATAGGAACATAGGAGATGGTATGGAATATAAGCATTTAACCTAAAATTCCTGTATAATCGCGATTTTTTTTTGTATTTAAGATAATTGGGCTCATAGGGGACCATATGAAAATTAATTCAAATATAACAAACTTTTCTAAAATTCAAATTGATCTTTAAATTCTGATTAACCTTTTTTAACTTGAAAATTTTCCTTTTTTAATTTCAACTTTACCTTTTTATCTTCAAATGAACCCTTTTTATTTTCAAATTGACCCTTTATTTAAAGAATTTAATAAATTACGAGATGAGGTATGAAATGTAGGCATGTAAAGTGACATTCCTATACATATATTAGAGACCTTTTTTCCAGTAGGATTCTTCTCTTACTTTGAGAATTTTTTAAATGGAGAATACAAAATGGGTTCTTATCTAAAATACCAAAGGAAAATTTAATTAAAATTAAGTTATATAAAATTAAATATAAATACAAACAATTCTTCTATTATAAGTTTGTAAGTTATATAAGTTTTTGTATTAATACGAGATTTTTTCAAATATAATAATAATAATAAATTGGGGGGCGTCGGTGGCCGCAACGGTTTAGGCGTTGCTACGGCGTTCACCAGTGTAAGCTAAAGGTCCCGGGTTCGAATCCAGCGGCCCTGCATTCGAAACCGACATATTTCAAATGGACTTTTTTTCAAAAACACCGGCACCGCGAGGGTTGACATAATCTCTGTTGTTGCGAACCCTCGTTTAAAAAATTATAATATTAATAATAAAGTGGGAAATTTATGGGCCGACAAACAGCTGAGGTCATCGCCGGCCCTCTGAAAAGTATACATGATTGGCCCATGAAATAATTATTTTATAAGAACAAAATGGGTATAAATTGAAAATATATTTAATTTTATACAACTTTTAATTGTGTTCAATTTCTATATGGTATTTTAGAAACCAATTTTTGTTAAAATCTCAACTTAAAAGAAAAATTATTTATTTTTTATGGTTAATTTTAAAATAATTTTAATTATAACTGTTTTTTCAACTGTCATTAATTTTCATTTTATATAAGAACCCATTTTATGTATTGAAAAATTATCAAATTATAAAAAGGAAGTTAATTCGTTTTTATATATAATTTTTAATTTTCATATAATCTTCTAAGAACCCATGTATTATGTTTTAAAAATAATTCTCAAATATACAGGAATTTTACTTTACAAGCCAATATTTCATACCGTCTCCTAAGATTTTAATGCTTTGAAGAAAGTCTTAATTTCAAATTAAAAAGTGTTAATGTGAAGTTAAAACGTGTTAATTTGACAGAAAAAAAAACTGAATTACATACGATGTCCGACATTTTTAATACTTTATAGAGGGGATTAATTTAGAAATGAAATGAGTAATTTGAAGTTAAAAATGTAAATCTGCAATCAAAAAAGCATCTTGAAGTTAAAAAGTGTTAATAAGTGTTAGCTATAACGTACTGGATAATCTTCAACAAATAATTTTTTAATTTTTTTTTTTAATTTGAACTTGACTATAATAAAAAATGGGTTTTTATCTAAAATCTACATGAAAATAATTACCTTTAATAAAGATTAAAATTTGTACACAATTAAATATAAAAAAATATTCTTCTATTAATTCGGGATTTTTTTTTAAATCGAAAATAATTATTTTGTATACCAATACTTTTATAAACCATCAAATTTTAAGAAAAACCATATGATATAAGTAAGTAATATAAATATAAGCTTTAATTTTAATTGTTATTAATTTTCATGTGGTAGTTTAGATAAGAACCCATTTTATATATTAGAAAAAGTCCCACACACAAATAAGAATACTTTAGTTTTGTATTTAATTTTATATAATTTTTAGTTTTAATTGTCTTCTAAGCGACCAATTGTATATTTATACCAAATTTTATTATTTGTTATCAAGCTATTCTTAATTGTACATATACTCAATTAATTACACACATTTTTTCGAAATCAGTGTGACAGGCGGGATTCGAACCCACGACATTCTGCTAAATAGGCTGCTGCTCTAACCACTTAAGCTACAGTGACTTAATTGCGTATTTTATATTTTTTTAAAATAAGTATATATTTCATGTCATGAAAGTTTTTTTAATGATTTAACAAAGGGTTAATTTGAAGTAAAACAGTATTAAATTGTCGGAAAACATCTAGATCATACAAAAGAAAGACCAGACAATATGATATTTACCAATGGACTATTTTCTTTGTTCCTATTTCTAGACAAGTTTTGAGTATTTACGTTAATTGTTTATATTTATTTGTTCGTTGTGCCACACAATGTTTTTCACTAGGTTTATTGGAAAAAGGAACGTTTTATTTCATAGGAACCAGGAGTGAAAAGTAGTAGATTGACTAATTTGCATGTAAATTTGAAGGATGTCAATTTGAAAAGCCGAGGCCCTTCGGCATTAACCCCTCCCCCCTTGGTATATGAATAGTCATAACTTTTTGTTTTTGCCTTTGTTGCTTAATGCGAGGGGTGTAAACAAGCCATGTGGATTTAGGGTATCCCGTCTATGGAACTTTCGAAGGAAGGGTTGCACTACCTCGAATTGGCTTATTTTGAAATTGTGTTTTACTGCGGCTTCAGAATCGAGAAGGTGGCTCGTAGAAGCCGCACGACCGTCTCATTGTCCTCGGACCTTTTGAAACCGGCGATTTAAATTGTTTCCCTTCCTTTTTGTATCTCATATTCCAACATGTGGCCCATTAACATTTGGATTTTTTCCGGGAGGCTTGTCACGCTGTGAGGGGGTCGAGTGTGTGCCGGGGCCGAGCACCAACTCAATTTCACGATTCACTTCTCATCCGCCCCTCGCTAACCGAATCATCATAACTCGGTTCCTTTCATTCACCGCCCCCCCCGCCCCCCGAGGCCTTAAGCCCGCCTCCGCTATCGCCCCGGTGAGAAATTAAGTTTCTCGTCTCTATAAATGTACCAGTTATTAATACTCGATATCTCCCCCCGCCGGTGGAATCGAATTACGAGAAAGAGCAACATGTGCGGCCCAAATTGTCACAATTACCGACTTCCAGGCCGGGCACAAAGGAACTTTCCCATCCGGGGTTAAATCTCTTTTGAACCGGTTCAATTTTCCGCCTGTGAGAATTGACTTTGATTCAAACCGGGATGAATACAGCCCAGTTGAACGGTATTAACAATACTACTAGTAGTTTAGAGAGAACCGCACCATAAATTTCCCCATCCGGCATCGAACATAATTTTGAACACTACAAATAACAAATTAAGCCAATCCTTTTTAAAAAGATAGTTCCTACTCACAGTAAGTTGTTTTACAACGAACCGAATTTCGAGCCCTTAGCTCATCATCAGTTGAAGGATTTCTACAACCACGTCTCTCGAAATGAATTGCAAAAGTGAACCCGCTGATACTCCCGCCAACGCGACGTTCCAATGAATAGCTGGTTTATTAATGGCGCTCAATTTGAACGTGCGAAAAGCGGGAATTATAACACAAATAAATATTTATTTAGAAATCGTGAGATGCGGTCTGGTGTGATGTAGGTTTCAGAAAAACATTTTCTTTATTGTCCCAACGTTTCGATCTTTATTGAGATCATCTTCAGGGCCTGGGATTACCAAAACATTGTTTACATATTACAATTACATTTTGGATGTGGAAAAGTGAATTTATACAATTGTAATATGTAAACAATGTTTGTAAATCCCAGGCCCTGAAGATGATCTCAATAAAGATCGAAACGTTGGCACGATAAAGAAAATGTTTTCTGAAACCTACATCACACCAGACCGCATCTCACGATAAATATCGATTAACGGTCACTAATCACCACATAAATAAATATTATAATAGTAAATACTGTAAGAACGTAATTATAAATTAGTGATTAAAGATAAAAGATTAAAATAAACAACGGGAATCGAGAAATATTTATTGATAGGTTGCTAGTTAAAATAAAAAAAATTAACTTTAAACGAATCAACGTAGGACTCAGCCACCCCACCACAAATGAATCATTAGGTTTCCGTTGTTTGCCATCCATTGGTGAATTATCGGAAATAGTTAGTAAAATTTTTAAACAAGAAGGTTTAGCCTTTAGATGTAGGGGTTCGCTTAAAAACATCCTCTCAAAACCTAAAGACACGGTAGACAATATGGCAAAAAGCAGGGTTTACCAATTCAATTGTAATGATTGTGATTTAATAGGACAAAGCGGTAGTGAAATAAAAGCGAGAGTAAAAGAACACTTGCCTAAATCGAGCAAATTTTCGGAATTTAAGGACCATCTAAAATAAACAAAACATAATTTCAATTCAAATTTAAATACAACAGTGTTACATAGTTTCAACAAAGGGAGAGAACTAGATTGGTTTGAGAAATTTGAAATTAAAAAATGTTAAATTGAACATGGTGATAAATGCATTAATAATATAACAGATTTTGATCTACCTCCCATTTTAAATATGTACATAAATAATATTAAACGTCCAAATAATTAAAGTAATTATTTTAATTGTTATTATTTGTATAATAATTTAATAATATTAAGGTATCATTCTAATTTTTTATCTTTTATCATTAATCACTAATTTATAATTAAGTTCTTACAGTATTTACTATTATAATATTTATTTGTGTTATAATTCCCGTTTTCCGCACGTTCAAATTGAGCGCCATTAAAAAACCAGCTGTTCATTGGAACGTCGCGTTGGCGGGGGTATCAGCGGGTTCACTTTTGCAATTCATGTCGAGAGACGTGGTTGTAGAAATCCTTCAACTGATGATGAGCTAAGGGCTCGAAATCCGGTTCGTTGTAAAACAACTTACTGTGAGTAGGAACTATCTTTTTAAAAAGGATTGCCTTAATTTGTTATTTGTAGTGTTCAAAATTATGTTCGATGCCGGATGTGGAAATTTATGGTGCGGTTCTCTCTAAACTACTAGTAGTATTGTTAATACCGTATTCAATTCTTTTAAAATCTTTTTAAATCAATCAATCTTTATAAACAGGATTGAACACCACATCATTAATCTTTTCTTTCAATTAAGCCAATTTTTTAAGACACCTAACGATTTCGACAATTCATAATTGCAAAATACGCCTTTGACTCTTCAATTCGTATACTTTACTCAGTATTTAAACATGATTTATCCGGGTGACACGTATTTTGGCAGAGTTCTTCGTGGCGACTTAGTGGTCGTGAACCTGTAGAAGTTGAATCAAACCAAGACGTTCCTCGGCCGAGTCAAACGTTTTGGACGCTTAGTACGCAAGTGGTGTGGTGGACCACAACTTTTACAAAGCAATAAGGCTATTAAGTGGCACCCAAAGACAAGCTTGTCTCAGTGTCACTGGTGCCATGAGCACAACGCCAACTGCGGCCCTGGATGTTTTGTTAAACCTCCCACCACTTCACATTTTAATCCAAGGAGAAGCCAACACAGCAGCCCACAGGCTCATAATAAACAATAATAACACATAGGCCATGTAATAAACAATGGAAAATTTCTTCTTAAAGTATGCAGGGGAGAACCGATAAGGTTTCTTATTTCATCCTCGACTTCCTATATTCGCCGTGTTGGTCTGTCAGACGCATTTCGCCATGATCAGTGGGCTTTTCACCCTGAATGAAAAGGCATGGTCTCGTGCTTAGAGAACTCGCAATTTTGTTCCCTTTATCCCAATTAATTAGGGTGATACCCGTTAGAGCAGAAATCATAGAAATTATCTTTGTCCTATGTAAAAGTTAAAGAATGGGATGGACCACAATCGCTTTTTGACCCGTGAGTGTAAAGGCGTGACAAGCATGACAGAGCATAATCGTCTGTTTTTACTCCAGGCACAAGGCACAATAAACCTACTCAAAGGAAACACTGGTTTATATTGAAAACATTGAGTTACCGGTACAAGAAAAAACCTCGATCCGGTTGTCTTTGGTGAAATCCTTGCCAAATTGGTTCCCAATGTTCCCCTAAACTAAGGATGACCCAAAATGTATTTGAATTGCTTTGGCAGTTTTTTTTTATTCAGTTTTTAAAAAAAAAAGCTTTCTAACAGAGTTTGCTATAAGTTTTCGCTTATTTGCGCTACATCGTGGCGGGATATTCAGTTGTGCCACAACCGAATTTGCTTTAATTAATTTCTACAAGTATCAGAATAGCGTAATTGTAGAAGGGGAGCCGTGATACGTCAGGTGAAAGGGTTTGTTAACTCCGGTATACATGAACAATTGTCATTATTGATTGCTGAGGACAAGTGCTCAAGAGTTTGCTCCGGCTGCCAAAGGCAGAGCAAGCAATTAAACTAAGTCTCAAACCGACAACGGCTCCCGACCCAAGTGTCAACTTCAGTAGAAAACAGGAGTTTCCTCCTATTCAGGCAAAATTCCGTTTTGCGGTTTACTAGATGTCTGAATTGCGAACAATAGCCAAATCTCAGACCTCATTTTAACGTCGAAACCGGAGCTCCTACCGTTCCTTGTTCAATCCCAATGGAAATTTTTCAATTTGCCCTTTCCTCTCCGACAATGGGCGTCGGAAGACAGAATAAACTCCCATTACCGGGATTTAAAATTACTAGGCGGCCCTCGGAACTCTCTCTCTCTCTCTTCTCATCGCATACACGACGATATTTATTAAAATCTATCTATAATTTTGCCAGAGGAGACTCAACCCTAAACAAAATGAGATTCACAGAACAACTTAACCATCCAATTGAGTAAAATAGTTGTTCGCTATGAACCAAACTAATATAGAATGTGCCAGGATATTTAGAACTGTCATATATAGTATGTCATATACCAACATGCATCCAATAGTTTAAATATTTATCATATTTTCCGTCCTTAGATTCCTATCCTCTCTGTGTTGGTCTGACTGACTCGTTTCGGCATTTCACCATCTTCAGTTTGCATATAGTGTCACAAAGACAAACTGGACGGATTTAATCCACCAATGGATTCGGCAACCCAGCAGGTGCTTCGCGTTGTGAACCTCATATCCTCATCCCTTGAAAACTATACCTTCCTTGACGTATCACAAACGTTTGATGAGGGGTCTCCTATGCAAACTAAAACGTGCCATGGAACGATTCTTCTGAGGCAGACTACTCTGATCGCTCCTGGGTGCGGGAGTGGCATAGATCAAACCTTTACCTCACCTACAGACACCGACTACCCACAGCTGTGCTGATGTCTTTGATGTGCTGAGGCCTTTGATGTGCTGAGGTCTTCTGAACCTGATTATTTCGGTGGAGCCCCAGCTTTTACCCTCAACAGAATCATGATAAATTCCCCAATAATAGTTCTAAAACTGACTGTGTACATCGTGAGTTCTATTTCGACTCACGTCACCTGGAACCGACGCACACGGACCATAAGCGTTTCCGACTGCTATACAAAATCAAGAAAATCACACGTATATACAAAAACAAACTTACACTCTATAAGACATCATCGAAACCTTGGACCTTCCAATCCAAAGTCTTCAGAATAATTGTCAACGTTCCATACTACATCTCCAACACCACCCTTCACAATG
The DNA here is from genome assembly GCF_000648675.2 of Cimex lectularius. NCBI lineage: Eukaryota > Metazoa > Arthropoda > Insecta > Hemiptera > Cimicidae > Cimex > Cimex lectularius. The sequence continues at coordinate 1,155,373 of NW_019392776.1, forward strand.
ACCTCCAAACCTTCGTTAACAACCTAATCACAAAAATTTATTTTCACATTCCAACCATTTAGATCCATGTCAACACAACACAGTCCTAAGGACCTCCTAATATTAAAAATCCACCAACCGATACGCCCCACTTGTCATGATATTTAAAAAGAGTGTTAACAGACACAAAACTGATGATGAAATGTCGGAAGGCATCTAACACGGCGAGGATAGGTAGTCTAGGATGATCGGTAACGACCAAACTTCAGACTTTTCTTATCAGTGATGATTACGTAAAAAAATCTCATGTGACGCATTACAGTTAAGAATGGATCCATATCCAAGGCAACTTCTTAATCCGGCGTCCTCTACTTTTCCTTAGCAAGCTTTTTAATACGACGAGGACTGTTGGGAAAAGATTGGGAGGAAAAATATTGCCCGTGAGTATTTGTGGGAAAAACCTAAATGTTCACTAACCACAATAGTGAGAGAACATTTAGGTCGTTAGGGATGTTTTGGTTGGATAGATGCTGCGCTGACAATGGAACTAAGGATTTGTGTTGCTGAGTCTGGATTCTGTTGCGATTATAACATTTGGTTGAACCTATGCCTTATATCCATATTGGTTTTTTTCTTTCTTGTCGAAGTAGACATTAGATCTGTTCTCTAGTAGTCTTTTATATTAGCTTTAAGTGACTTCTTTTATGACGTGTATGGAGATTCCAGCATGATTGTCTAGATACCACACAAGGTCGCGGATGACGTTTCCGTTTCTGGAATTAGCGGGGGAGTGACGTGACGGACGGTGAAGGTTATGTTTTGAGCTTTTGATACCGACCCATATTCTATAGTACCTGTTGGCCAAGATGACTTAAGGATAAGGAAGTGTGTCGTCATAGGATGCCTTTGCGTTTCCATAGTAAACCTTGTCGGTCTCACTGGAAAGACCACCGGGCAGCAGCCTTTCTTCTGAAGGGACGAAACAATGATTTCTACGACGCGATGATGTCTACAACTGTCACAGTTGAGAAGTGGTAATGAAGCCTAAATGCTAATTGATGGTCTAGGATTGCTTTAGAAGAGTCGAGGATGAGGAGTATTGGTTTAACAATGAAATTTTCAATCATTTTAAGAAGAATTGGCAGTAAAGTGATGAGGCAGCAGTAATTCGGAAGTGGTTTGGGTGAACCAAGGAAAACTAACATGGCGTTGTGGAGCGAGTGGTACAGAGAGATGCATTTTAAAGGGTCGTTAGGAAAACTATATTTTCATGAGATTGTGGAAAGACTGATGGGGTAGGGAGGCAAGCTGATAAATGAGCGAGGTTATATAGATTGGTGCTAGAGCTATATGACGGAGGGTGAAGGTTATCCTATGGGAATTTGTGACGTTGAGGGATTATTACATAGATTCGAGGGTGGGGACTATTGGCCAACGAACGACTTTTGAAAGGAGTGTACCAAGACTTGGCGGTGAACTGATGGAACGGTATTAGGAAGGTCGTGCGGTTTGTTTGGTTTAGAGATTGGTAGGACAACGAAAACTTCCATCCCTTCGGGAAGTGGTACGGAGAGTTGTAATTAAAGCGCGGTTAGGAAACCATGGCTTTTAAATTTACCAACAATTGCCAATAAACTGATAGGACAGTAGAAATGGGGAAGGTGGTTTGTTTTGTTGGGCCCAGGGGGTAACTAACTGAAAATTTCCCTTTCTTCGGGAAGTGGTGCGGAGAGTTGAATAACAAAGGGTGGTTAGGAAAACCACGGTTTTCTTAGGAATTCGCCAAGAATCGGCAGTACACTGATAAGGCGATAGAAACTGGGAAGGTGGTGTGGTTTGTTTTGTCCAAGGAGTGGGTAAATCATAGAAAACGTTCATAGCGTTGAGAAAATGTGGTTAGGAAAACAATGGCTTTTGTTGGGACTTTATGAAGGAAGGGATTTCAAATAATTAAAAGGTTTGGCTGGGTAGAATGAAGAAATATAGTAAGGATTCGGATTAGATCCATGATCTGTCCAGGTTACAGATTTGAAAAGAAACTCATTTTTAGGGCAATATGTAAATATGACTAAAAACACTGTACTGCTTTAAAAAAGGCAATTTTCGCCAGAAATCCCAACATACTATAATTGTATTTATTTGTCAGTTTATGATTTTTTCCGCGTGCCAGACTATGAATTAATCAAAGATGACTGATTATTACAATTAATTGTTTATAATAGTATAAATGTTTTGTATAATGAATTTGTTTCCGTTGAGATACATGTTCGGTGCGCAATGTTTGCCCCCTTCTTCCCGTTTTCAGACTCGGACCCTATTAACCCTTGTTCCATGGTTACAATGTGATTCGATTTAGTTTTTTCTTGTGGTTCGACAGTCGGCATTCTATTCGAGTTTGTTTCCGAATGTATACAATTCCAACGTTTTCTAGTAGGTGACATTTAGGCTGTTTAACTTTAGCATGACAGTTGTACAATCATTATTTTACATTTCACTAACTTTTCTGTTTAACCGCACGAACTTGTTTCCTTTGAACATGGATACCTTGTGTGTGGGCGATATTCAATTATGTTTTGCGCAAGGATGATTTTAGTGTAAAACAGCTTGAGACGTGTCGAGTTTGCGCGAAGGCCCTTCTCACGGGAGTTCATCCCGGAGAATTTCTAATTCCTAATTATTTCGGAAATGTGTTCGATAGGAGCCGGATGGGCACATCCAAACGCGAAATGCGGTTATTATCCGGGGACCTTGGGTCTACTGTATAACGATCTGACAAGCTTACCGCAAGGCCACACGTACTCGCCGGGCTGACATTTGAGGTCCTGGCCACGTCCACAACCCCTGCTCGCTCCCGGCGTGCACGCCTCGAGTCGATCTCTCGGTTTCACGCAGACACTTTGTTTTCTTAACTTATCGTTGCCGAGGTGAAAACGCCACTTGCAAGTCTGGTGGAAGGTTTAAATGAAACTTTCTACCCAAAGTTGTGAAAATCAGTTCTAAGTCCTTGGAAGACATTGCTCCATCGACTCCCATGACAACACTTTCGCCGGGTCAAGTTGAATTTCATAAACCTTTCGAGCAAATGGATGACAAACAATGTACATATTTCACTGTAAATTGGTCTACATTATCTTCATATTGTGGATGTACCTGAATTTATTTGTTATATAGCTAAATTATGGTTAAAATCCTAGGGGAAGTATGAAATTTTGCTTAAATTAAACCCTTGTGACAAAATTTACCATAAGCATTTGGACCAAAACCCATACAGAGGAACGAGCATGTCAAATTAAAGCTTTTCCCGTCAAATAATTTTTATTCTTCATATTTCACCCGTTTTAATTTCAAATTAGTCCTTTTTAATTTCAAACTAACGCTTTTTAATTTTTTTTTTTTTTTTTTTTTTTTTTTTTTTTTTTTTATGAACTATGCATATTAGCCATGCGACAATTCATATTTGTGTGTTCAAATTTGGGGGGGTTATTGCGAAAAAAGGGCCAGAGGCGACGGTGGGAATCGAACCCACGACCGCGGCGTGAGAGTCTCTCATGCTAACCATTGCATATTCATCAGCCCCCCCCCCAAAAAAAAACCTCTCCCTTTTTAATTTCAAACTAGTTGTTTTTAATATCAAATTTGCCTTTCTTAATTTCCAATTAACCTTTTTTAATTTCGAATTAACCTTTCTTTAAAGAATGTTCAAAACTTAGGAGTGAAATATTACCGTTTAAAATAAAATTCATGTATATATATTTTTACAAATGAAATTATTGAGCTGTTAGAAAACCGCATGAAAATGAATTACAATTAAAAATTAAATTAAAGACCGATAAAAACAAATTATTCATTTTTTAATGTGATATTTGTTTTTAAATTTAAAAAAATTGGCCCGTATAGGACCAAATGAAAAATTATGTAAAAGTAAATATAAAAACAAATGCTTCTTCTTTTAATTTAAGATTTTTTGAAAAAGTACAATAATTTGTTTCTTCGTTCTTTGTTTATCTCAATTTACTCAAATTAAAAGAAGAATACTTAATTCTGTATTTTATTTTGTATAATTTCAAATTTTAATTGTAATTAATGATCAAAATAAGAGAGCAATTAATTTTTAATTGATATACCCGGATATAAAGGAAATTTATTTTCCATGCTTAAATTTCAGGCCAGTTCCTATGTTTTCTAATGCTCTAAAGAGAGAGGGTTAATTTGACATTTAATAAAAGGGTTCATCTGAAATTAAAATGAGTTGATTTAAAATTAAAAAGGATTAATTTGAAATTTTAAAAAAAGTTAATTTGAAATTAAAAAAGCGTTAATTTGAAGGAAAAAATCTGTATGGATATGACAATTCGATTCAGCCAAATGGAATGAATATGAACCATTGAAACGGAGGAGCGTGAGGGAAAATTAAAAAGTCAAGATAAAATAAAATTAATTTGAAGTTAAAAAGGGTTAATTTGACGGAAGAAAAGCTATATAAATGTGATATTTCTTTGCTTCCCAATTTCAGACCAACTCTTCTGTTTTTTAATGCTTTGAAGAGAGAGTTCAGTTGGTATTAAAATATTACTAATTTGAAATCAAAAACAGTTAATTTAATGGGGAAAAAATATCGATGTGACAATTCGATTCTCTCCAATTTCATACCTTTTCCTATGTTTTTAATGTTTTAAAAATGGAGTTAATTTGAATTTGAAAAGGGTTAATTTGAAGTGAAAAATCAAATCCATCAAAGTACCCTACCGAGTATTTCTCTCAGGGAGCACTATTTCTTCTTTATAAAATTTGTCTACAGTAACTGTTGATTTAATGTGTGTGTTAGTGTTTATAAATTATTTTGTTATATTGTTCCAAGTTAGTAAATGATTTTCCCTTTCAAGCAGGCATAATGTCAAACAAGAGCGAAAAATATCCTCCTGACGAAATAGAGAATAGAGAATGTGAGCAATTCTCTCAAACAACGTAAAAAATAATACAGAAATTAGTAACCAAACCTCTGTCACTGGTATTCCTGATTACGTAAACTTCCTCAAAAGGAAAATGGAACCAGTCTTTTCCAGCAATACAACAAAGTACAAATTGTGAACTTAAATTTGAATTCTCTTGATTTAAACCAGCTCAAACTAAATCTATTAGAAGCTTTAAAAAACAATAAACAAGTTAACTTGTAACTTTAGTCTTATGCGGAAATTTCACGTCAGTGTGATGTTTACGTGCATCCCTAGGTATGCCCAGTATGTCCCAGAAGGTTCGCAGTAATGTATTGTACAGAGTTTGTTGAGTTTCGACGGTCAAAACTGATTTCGGTCCTCAACGCAATCCTAAGTGTCCAAATCTTCTGTTAAGTTGTTGTCTCTGAAGTCTTGTCTCTTGAATTTTACGTCCTTCTTAGTGGTGAAGGTCCTTCGGGTCAGTAATGCTGTCAAATATAGACCTAAGTATTTGTTTTAATTAGATGTGAGGTCAGTTACGCAGTAAGGGCATTTGACAATTTGTCTAAGGACTTTTGATTGTTAGGTTTGGATGAAGTGGTTGTTTGATGGCTTGACAGGCAAAGGTTGCAGTCGCAGTAGCCTTTAACGTTAGTTGAGTTTTGACAGTCAAAACAGATTGTGGTTTTTGAAGTCTTCTGTTAAGTTCACTCTTAAGATACAGCTTAAGAGTAACCACCCAAAGCTGGCACTCATGATTGATTCGGAAGTCTGGAAGCCATTCTCGTATATGGTTCAGGATGGGAAAGTGGAAAAAGGGTCTGGGAAGTTGTTTTTGGATGGATCGAGAGCTTAGTGTGAAACTTTAGGAAGCATCCTATCAGTTCATTGACAAAAGGAATGTTGAGATCGTTGTGGACAGTGATGTATTTAGGAAGGAGCTTTGACGATTTGTCTCAGGACTTTTGACTGAAAGGGATTCGCTGGATATTGGATGGCTTAGCAGAACCCCACAATCCCGCTCTGCATGCTCAAACTGGTCGAAGTAATGTCTTGTATAAAGGAAGTTTGGACGGTTTAAGATAATTTCTGCCCTAAACGTTTCCTAATTATCCACTCTTATTTTAAGTTATTGTCTCTGTAGCCTTGCGTGGTGATTTTACGTCAGTCTGTTGTATAGGTACAGTCCTAAGTATCTGACGTCCGTATAGTGGAGGGGAAGCGTGATTTTTCAATATATAATAAAGAAATAGTACTTTGCTGGGTAAGAGGTCATTCAGGTGTAAGGCACATCGAGTCTGTTGATAGATTGGCCAAATACTCAACGCTGGGTAACCACCAGTACCACTGACATACATTCACCTTTCAATAAGTGACTTTCAATCTTTGCACAATGCGGCATCGTAAAGCATTATCAATTTTCCCCACTCTTAATAAAAAATCTAGCTTGTCGGGCCGGGATTAGGAAAAGCAAAGCCTTTTACACCAACATTTCGTAATTACGAACCGGCCATGGCATATGCGGTTCGTACTTGTATACGAAAAAACCGCAGATCTTCCCCAAAATGTCTTCATTGCGACGAGGCAGCTGATCTTGCTGTGCTGCAAGAAATTTGTGGCCCAACGAGAAATTGTGCTCCGGGCTTTGTCAAGCTCCTCGATGGGACGATCATATAACCTCGAAACACTGCTGATGTCAGGAGACTGTGCCATATACGGCAAAATTTGTGTGCTTGCAAATTTCGATATGACCCATCATTCTTCTGTCCCACTACTAAGCTGCGATTAATGAATAATCACCGTCGACTAATATCGACTCTTTCGACTCTCTGACTAATAGGAGTTGCCCAGTTGCCCAGATTCATTATTAAAATAAAAAATAAATAAATAAAAATAAAATAAAATAATTAAAGATAAAATGGGTTAATTTGATATTAAAAAGGGTAAATTTTAGATTTAAAAAAAGTCACGATAACAAGTGGTTAGAGCGGAGGTGTATTGCCGACGGAAAAAGCTACGTATGTTTAAATTATAGATTTTTTTTTAAATTACAAGAAGTTACGATTTTGTTTAATATTTTAGAAAAATTTATCCTCTGAAACTGTCTGCCTTAATCCAATTATTCCAGGACCCGCGCCCTTTCAAGTTTGGGTATTCGCCTCATACCCACAATGGTCACTGCTCAAATCAATCTGTAGCAAATTATCACAGTCCAAAGATAATTGGACCATTTACATCAAGAAATTATATTATATTACTTAATCACTGTAATTATTGTTAATCGACTCCTAGCCAATAGTTGACAATTTGAGGTTTAAAAAATTCCACTAACAATGTCAAAAACACTATGGAATTATTGAACGGTTTCCCTAAAGCCGACGAACAAAAATTTCAAAAAGGTGAGAAAATTATGTATTATACAATAATTTACCACCGTTGTCTGTGGTTATTTCTGCTACGTTTGCCCCATTTGGAAGTTATTTAAACATAAGCAATTACTTGTAATATTTTAGTACGTTTCATTTAATTTGTAGGATTAATAATTCACATTGAATTTTACCCCTTCTAACTGTAGCCAATGTTTTTGGCGATCTTCTGTAATCAAGAGTTTGCTATCTTTGGCACTTATAGACTTCTCCTTTTATGCGTATCCATTCTGAGATGGACCTCAAAGTTTAATTTTGTTATCCCAATTATAGTTCCCGGGTCTAATGCTGCAGATACTCCACTGGTCGCCTGATTGTCCATAACCCAAAGTTAATTTGTGCCCTAGCACCTATGAAACTTGCTTAATCATTTTTAGACTTGAAATAAATATGCTGGCTCCGCAGCCATTTACAATACACGAAGCGCTAAGACCTATGGGTGTAGAGCGGGATCAAGTCTCAAGCTGGGAACACGCATGCCTGATGCAACGCTATGCTACGCTAACCGATGCTACCCGGCGACTTGTCTCTTTGGTAGGGTGTGCACATCTATGCGACGTCAAGCGCACGTACAGGCACACAGCGTGTATCACAAATCAGTATCACAATCGCAACGCTTCTTTTGTTCTTAATGCATTATTTTGAACAAAACGATAAATTGTTAGTTAAATATTATGAGCACTACCAAGTAATAAATTGCTAGTTAAATTTCATTGTTTTAAATAAAGTTATTCCCGTGTTTTGATAAATTTTCTGCCTAACCATAATAATTAAATAATTCTTATAAAAACTCATAAATCTTTGATCACGGTTAATTTAGTTTAAAGTAAAATAAGCATGTTGTAATTAATATAACGACAAAATGACATATACTTAGTTCTAAATAAACGACAAAAAATATGAGTGTCCGGTTCTGACGCCACTCGACGAAAATGGTGTAATTTTATGAACAAAAGAATGTAATAAATTGCTAGTTAAATTTTATGAGCACAGCCATGTAATTAATTGTTTTAAATAAAGTTATTCAGGTGTTTGATAAATTTTCTTCCTAACCATCATAATTAAATAATTCTTATAAAAACTCATGAATTTTTGATCTCGTTTAATTTGGTTTACATAAAAATAAACATGATATAGTTAATATAATGACATATGCATAGTTCTAAATAAACTACAAAAAATATGAGTGTTCGTTTCTAACGCCACTCGACGAAAATGGTGTAATTTTATGAGCCAGATCATGCAATAAATTGTTAATTAAATTTTATGAATAAAACCATATAATAAAATTTAGTTAAATTTTATGAGCAAATCCTTGGAATGAATTGTTAGTTAAATTTTATGAGCAAATCAATGAAATAAATTGTTAGTTAAATTGTATGAGCGAAATCGTGTAATAAATTGTTAGTTAAATTTTATGGGCAAATCTATGAAATAAATTGTTAGTTAAATTGTATGAGCAAATCAATGAAATAAATTGTTAGTTAAATTGTATGAGCAAAATCGTGTAATAAATTGTTAGTTAAATTTTATGAACAAAACCGTGTAATAAATTTTAGTTAAATTTTATGAGCAAATCCTTGAAATAAATTGTAAGTTAAAGTTTATGAGCAAATCAATGAAATAAATTGTTAGTTAAATTGTATGAGCAAATCCGTGTAATAAATTGTTAGTAAATTCATTCTATCAATAAATGGTATTCCGGTGTTTTGATCAATTTTCCAAATCATTAAAATTAATTTTTTTAAATAAAAACTAATGAATTTTTGATCTCGCTTAATTTGGTTAATATTAAAATAAGTATGTTGTAATTAATATAACGACAATAATACATATAGTTTGAAATAAAATATGAATGTCCGGTTCTTTTGTCTTCGACCGTACGCGATGCAACCCGACGAAAATCTGGACAGCGGGGATCGCGTAGCGTAGAGGAGAGTAGCGTTGCGTGGCATCGGGCAGTTCTGCACGGGGGTAATGCAACCTTATGGAAAATCTGAGTTGGATTTGCGTCGGGTAGCGTCGCATAGCGTTGCATCGGGTAAGTGTGTTCCCCGCTTAAGGCATTCTTGGTTCGACTTCTCACCAAGTCGGGCGTAAAGAGTTCGAGTAAACTGCAAGGTTGGGATATCTTATTTTCCCCTGATTTCTTCTCCCCCTTTTTTGTCTGTAGAAACTTACCAAAACGTTCCAAAGGATTTAAATTTATTTTAAATATAAAGGGAAAGTGGCCATTTCCAGAAAAGTGTTGTCTGATTTTATTTGTTAATGTATGCCTGAACTATTTCAGTCACCTTCGAATTAAGGTTTGCAACTTCTTTTTCTTTCTTCGGATTAGTAAATTAAAAAATAAAACAGAACCGATCGAAAGTGTAAAAATGTGCAAAGGGCGGTGAAGAAGAGAGAGACGATTGCTTCCGGAGAAACGTCAACAGCTTTCCTTCCGAGGTGAAGGGATTAAAGCAAAATCTCTCTGAAATTAAATTTTAAAGCCTTTGCACGATAGATTCTCGAAGAAAAACATCCATTAAAAAACAAAGTCAACATGTAGAACACTATTTATCGACATTTCACTGCCAGTGGGGAGAGGAGATACAGGTCATTTGAGAGGTAATTGGAACGACTTATTTTTTTCCCGAGGAACCAATCATTCGTCAAAGGGAAATAACTGAATAAAGGCAAGGGAGAGTAATAAGAAGTCTGAAAACGACAAGGGGATGTTGCCCAAGGGACCCTCCCTTCGACAGAGCGGGGGCGGGATAAAATTGACGAGACCGTTTTTCAAGATGACGGAGACGGAAAGTAAACTGCTTTCAATTTATTTTACAAGACGATTTCTTAATCTAAACCACCCTCTCGTAGCCTCAGAGGTCCGGGAAAACGTCGAGCTTCGTATGTACTTGAGATAACCGACTTAAAGAAGTCGGTGTCAAAATATATAAGGTCGAAAAAAAAACTCATGAGCAAGAAGGAAAACTTCCGTAGATAAATTTTCTCCACTGCGACCTATAGCTTTTGTCCGTCAAATTAACCCTTTTAACTTCAAATTAAACTTTTTTTAAATTTTAAATTCCTCAACTCTAACTTTAATCCTCTAAAAGAAGTTGTACCTCCAGTTGGGGGACGGGCTTTTCTGATTGGTTTCAAGTGGCATTTGACGTTAGGGTGTATTCTTAGCCTCCTTCTCTCCACAATTTTTTCCTGATGATTTGCCTAAATTTTAAATTGGAGAATCACGGTTGGTGGCATGTAAACAAAAACCGATTCAAGTCGCTTTCAATTTTTATCAATCTAAGTAAGTTGAAAACCAAAAGTTGAATCAGAACACACCCTAAGGTGCGGAGGAAACGAGTATTTCAGATTTGCTACACGTGGCATCTAGCCTCGAGACAAGGGTAGAGGTGCATTCTTAGCCACCTTCTATTTTCAATATTTCTTGATGATTTGCCTAACGTTTTAGACTGAAGAATCAGGTTCGGTGGCGTGTGATCAAGTCTGATTCAAATCGCTTTCTACTGAAATTGTACAACCAAAATGTCGAGTCTTTAGTCAACAAAATTATCAAAAATAGTAATATCTATTACTTCAATCGATTATATTTTAAACGATTACATGTTAACAATCTTTAACATCGATTTTTTTTTTTTTTTCTGTTGTGTGATAAGTAGTATGGTAGAAGCTTTCGAGTACTTGGTTTGTCTAATAAACTCTATAATTAAATCTATATTTATCTCTGTGATCCCTTTTCGAACAAAAATAAATATAGAATTGTCGTGACTTTACTTTTGTCTCGATTTTGTGCTGAAGTAGGGTATAAACCAGCCAATTTTTTTTTCTGTATATCCTTTTAAGGAACGTTGTTATTTTGCCAAACATTTTTTTTTATTAGGTTTCTAAGCTTAGCACTTACCTTTGGTTATATTTGCCAAGTGTTTTGTAAAGTGTATGTTTTTTTGTGTGCTTCTTTACCCCCCAGAGCCCAATGGAAAGAAAGTGCACTACAGCCTTGTACGCAAAATTTCCATCGTTTTAAATTCATTTTACACCATCCTATTTGGAAAACTGTCGATATTATTATACAGATTATCCGACCAATACGATTTAAATTATTAACAACAAAGGAAAAAGAGAAAAACGGACAAATACAAGGAACAAATTAACACACCCTTTGCCGTTTTGTCATTGGGAGTTCTTCCGCTTATTGCCCGTTTGCCTCAGGTCGTACCGATTTGCCCTATACCCGACCTGGTCTTAATTAACCTTCCGGATTTTCGGTATTGTAACTGGAAAAATCCCATCCGGATTAGATTGGCTCTGTGCGAAAACAAGCCTATAAGGAAAAGTCCAAGAGGAAAACTTATTAAAATAGTGTCGGATTGATTCTAGTGTTTTATAGTTGTAACGCTGACCCACCTGATCAAACACTGACTAACATAGTGCCTTGTATGCAGTTTCTTGGATGGTGTTTTCATCAGCATAGGTTTTTGCCTTCAAAATAAAGGGTTATTTAATTCAAATTAACCTTTTTTAATTTAAAATTAACCCTTTTTATGAAGCCTTGAAAAAATTTAAGAGACGGAAAGGCATCACAAAAACTATATATTGGAGTTTGCTTTAATAAAATATTATTTGACTTTTAGAAGCGTTTATGAACATTAATTAAAATTAAAAGTTACATGAAATTAATGGATTCTTATATTAACTTGAGAATTGACNGACTTTACTTTTGTCTCGATTTTGTGCTGAAGTAGGGTATAAACCAGCTCAATTTTTTTCTGTATACCCTTTTAAGATACGTTGTTATTGTGCCAAACATTTTTTTTTATATCACGTTTCTAAGCCTAGCACTTACCTTTGGCTATATTTGCCAAGTGTTTTGTAGTGTCCGGTTTTTTTTTGTTCTTTTTTTACCAAAGAATTTTTTTTGAAATGTAGTTCTGGGAGGAACAAAAACTAAATTTTTAAAGTTTTTCTAGTACACTATATTTTCCACAAATAACAAGACATTACAATACAATTGAACCAAACATTCTTAGGCTCACCATAACATACATCTATAGTAATATGACAACCATATTTTATTACTATAAACTTTTTTTTGTTTTTTAGACAGAATGGCAATTATATGTTAATTTTGTCATTATATACAAGGTCGATAATGTACACTGTCTACTGGAGAAAGAGAAATTCCAAACTCTCTTCGGTCAAAATAAAAGAAAAAAAAATGAATCTTGATGATTTCGTTTTAAACATGTATTTTTACCTTGTTTTTAGCCAGTTTCGCAAACAAACAAAAGATAAAATAATATAATAATAATAGATAATAATAATAATAATATAAGAAAACATAGAATAACAACATTTATATTTACAACTCTTATATTTGAATATGGCATCTCAATCACTGTACATGCAACATTTGAACCAATGTGAAATACTGAATACATGTATTATAAATGGACGTTTTAAAACTTAAACGTTACTATAAATAAATACAATTGCATAACTGATTATTTAATATAGGAATAAATCAGTTGGGCGGTCCTAAAGCCGTCGCTCATAGCGTTTTCGAAAAATGAAAAGCCTTTTATAAAAATAAAACATCTTGAGAGCATATTTTGTCTAGATATCCCAGGTTTGTCCATTTGTTTTTGTTTTTGTTTTTGTTTATTTTGTCTTCCTTACTGAACCGTTTTATCCATTTCTTAAGTGTGTAGTTTTGTGAAATAAATAAAAAACCTCTTTCGTCCCCGTTTTTATTCCTCCTCGGATCACCAGACGAGACCCTCGCTCTGGAGCGTTGTCGGCGGCTGCTCTGTGAATCCGCTACTCCCGTTCATACCTGTAACTATCGCCTGTATAAGTTGAGCTATGGCTGAATGAACTTTACAAACGCAAGGTGTCTTATTATTTATTAAAACCTCACAAAGTCAGACTCGTAATTGTTGGATTTATCGTTTTCCTTTTACAATCTTTAAACTAACTCACAAGGGACTTGGGACTTAGTTACTTACAGAACGGACATGGGATCGAGGATTTAAATCTAACTTTTTTTGGTGTTAGTATACTACGTCGAAAAATATTGTACATACATTGTCCAACTGTTCTTGCCAATGGCCCAGTATGCTGTTTTTAAAATATATTTTCTGCTTTGTGGATATGTTTTAAGGTTATTTTAATATCATTCTATTTGTTTTTGATCTATGATAAGAAAATAATATTCAGGATTGAATTCACTAGTAGAAAAAAGGCAAAAAGGAGGGAAAATTCAAAAGGTGTGGTTGAGATGGGAAGTTGGTGTCCGAGTGGATCGAAGTCACGATAGCTCAAGTGATTAGAGCAGCGGCGTATCAAGCCGAAGATCGTGGGTTCGAATCCCGCTCGTGCCACTGACTTTTTTTATCTCAAGTGAAAACCTTAATTAATTGTAATCCAGGATTGAATTGAATGAGATCAAGTACATAAAAAGTTAGAAAAACTGAAATAACCTACGAGTAAGGTAAGTCAGAAAAAAATTGTTTAGACAAAAACTATTCAGAAAGTTATAAGCTGTTGTAAAGTTTCCGGTAGATCAGTCGAGTCGTTTCTAAGTTATCATTTTTGTGATTTTCCAAAAACAAAACGGCGGCTTTTGGAAGGCGAAAATTTGATTTTGAAAATATATTTATGAAAGCAGGCCACAAAAAATTGTACTTGGAAAAACCAATTCGTTTTAGGAACCCTATAAGTACGAATTTTCACAGTAAACAAAAAATAAACATTTCTTTCTCCGATGTCCAGCGTTTTACTTATAATCAATCGTAACTTCAGTGAATTTTATGCAAATTAAACGTTTTTAGAACCGTTCAAAATCTGAATTTGTTCAGTTTTCATACTGTATCAACATTTTCTGTAAAATAAAGATGAAATTAACACAAATAGCCCCTTCATAACTACTCAGATTAATTTTTCCCAATGTCAGCGTCATGAAAACCTTTCAATTAGTTATTCTTTTTATTTAAGATCTTGTTTGACATGAAAAAGTCAATGGCACGAGCGGGATTCGAACCCACGAACTTCGGCTCAATACGCCGCTTCTCTAACCACTTGAGCTATCGTGACTACGATCCACTCGGACACCAACTCTCAATCTCAACCTACAACCTTTCGAATTTTCACTCCTTTTTGCCATTTTTTTAAAACATTACATTAATAGAATAATTAATTGAAAGAAGTAATTTGGTGAATTAGTCCACCAAACATAAGTGGGTTATGGACAACCGTTGAAAAACTGAAATACCCTTATTTCAGTATATATCAACACCTTTTGTATTGTTTGTCATTATAAGTGAGAAAAATAAGGATGAAATCGACAAAAATGCCTCAAACGTTTTGTTTTATACTTCCGGTTCTAATTTATATACCAAACCAAGTTTATGCCAGTACATGTAGTTTATAGGCTTATAGTTGTAAAGTTCCCAGTAGATCAGTAGAGGTGTTTCTAATTTTTACATTTTTGTGATTTTCGAATTTTGGAAAGCGAAAATTTAATTTTGAAAATATATTTATGACAGCAGGCTAAAATATTTATTTATGTATTTTATCCAAATTCAACGTTATGAAAACTGTTGGAAAGCTGGAAAAATTTTGGTTTTGGAAAAACCAATTCAGATTCGTTTTAGGACCCTACAAAAACCATTCATACCAACTTTCATAATAACCAAAAAATTGAGATTGTTTGACCGGAATAAGTTCTTGTTAATTTAGTTCCACGATGTCCAGTGTTTCAATTTAAAAAAAATCGTAACCACTGGTTTTTATGCCAATTAAACATTTTTACCACCGTTCAAAAGGTGAATTATCCTTCATTTATCATAAACTTTTGTATTAATGTGTGGTGATTAGTGACCGTTAATCGATAATTATTCAGAAATCGTGAGATGCGGTCTGGTGTGATGTAGGTTTCAGAAAAACATTTTGTTTATCGTGCCAACGTTTCGATCTTTATTGAGCCCTGAAGATGATCTCAATAAAGATCGAAACGTTGGCACGATAAAGAAAATGTTTTTCTGAAACTACGTCATACCAGACCGCATCTCACGATTTCTGAATAACTTTTGTATTGTTCGTCATTATAAATGAGAAAAATAAAGATGGAATTGATCCAAATATTTCAAACGTTTTGTTTTATTGTTCCGGTTCTAATTCATCTACAGCTTTTGCCACATGAGGTTTATAAGCTACTTAATTGCTGTAAAGTTTCCAGCAGATTAGTCGAGTCGTTTGTAATTTTCCATATTTTTTATGATTTTCGAAAAATAACTACGGCTTGTGTAAGGCGGAAATTTGATTTAAACAAAAACATTTATGAAAGCAGGCCAAAAACAAATTGTTTTTCGAAAAACCAATTCGTTTTAGGGTTTTTGTGATTTTCGGGAAACAAAACGGCGGCTTTTATAAGGCGAAAATTTGATACAAAAAATGTTTTTATGAAAGGAACCCAAAAAAATTGATTTAGGAAATACTAATTCAGATTCTTTGTAAGAACCCTACAAAACTCCCTGACATGCCAATTTTCATAGCAAACGAAAAAATAGACATTGTTTTACTGGATTAAGGTCGAGTTAATTTCCTTCTCCGATGTCCAGTGTTTCCATCAGAAAATGCATAACTTCTCCGAATTTTTTCCAATGTCAACAACAGTTGAAAAGCTGAAATGTCCTGCGTTCAGTATATATATATCAACATCTTTTGTATTGTTCGTCATTGTAAATGAGAAAAATAAAGATGAAATTGATACAAATACCTCTAACGTTTTGTTTTATACTTGGCTTCATAATTATTATAAAGTTTCGAGTAGATTAGTCGAGTCGTTATTAATTTTCCATATTTTTTTATGATTTTCGAAAAATAACGACGGCTTATTTTAGAGGCGAAAATTTGATTTAAACAAAAACATATTTATGAAAGCAGCCCAAAAAATATTTATTTTTGGAAAAACCAATTCAGACTCGTTTTAGAAACTCTACAAAACCTTTCAGTACGAATTTACACAGTAAACAAAAAATAAACATTTCTTTCTCCGATGTCCAGCGTTTTACTTAAAAACAATCGTAACTTCAGTGAATTTTATGCAAATTAAACGTTTTTACAACCGTTCAAAATCTGAATTTGTTCTTCTTTCGTACTGTATCAACATTTTCTGTTATTATAAGCAAGAAAAATAAAGATGAACAACAATACCTCAACACAAATACCTCGAACGCTTAATTTTATACTTCCGGTTCTAATTTATTCACGGAGGCCAAATTTACGACATTGCATGTAGTTTACACCGTTCCAAATTCGTGTAAAGTTTCTAGTAAATCGGTTGAGTTGTTCCATAATTAAGACCATTTTTGTGTTTTTCGAGGAGTAAAATCAGAGAAAATTGTAAAAAAAAAAATTTCTAATTTTCCCAAAAAGTCGTATTCGGGGGGTTCAGTGAGAAAAACTCGAATATCACCGTTGGGTTTTGCTAAAAATAAATTTCTAGAGTGCTCTGCTCGGTCATACATGTACCCTAGTACGTATATCATATTATTATAGCTTTATTCCGTCAAATTAGCCCTTTTCACTTCAAATTAAACTTTTTAATTTTGATTTAACCATTTTGTAAAGCATTATAATAAACTTAGTAAAGTTATTTAATTCAAATTAACCTTTTTTTAATTAAAAATTAACCCTTAAAAGTTTGGAGACGGAAAGGCATCACAAAAACTATATATTGGAGTTTTCTTTAATAAAATATTATTTGGCTTTTAAACGACTTTATGAAAATTAATTAAAAATAGAACTTACATAAAATTAATGGATTCTTTTATTAATTTGAGAATTGAAATTCGAATTAAAATGAAAAGCCTAAAATTAAATTTAAAAAAAATTGTAAAATTTTTTAGACCTAAAATAACTAGATTGACAAAAAACTCGAATTAGTACAAAAATAATTTATTTTTATAACAATTGTTTTANTAGTACGTATATCATATTATTATAGCTTTATTCCGTCAAATTAGCCCTTTTCACTTCAAATTAAACTTTTTAATTTTGATTTAACCATTTTGTAAAGCTTTATGCTTTTTCTCAGTATATTTGGCAGTTTATCACGAAAGAAAGGATACAAAAATATTCACCCAACAGGCACTCACAATATTCCAAAGTGAAAAACAGAAATCTGAGAAGCGGTGTGAAGTTCAATAAAGCACGAATCCAAAATAAAATTTAAAAACAGCCATAAAGGTGTTAGAGTATAAAAAATCATGGTAGAATCGATCTACAGAGATCACAAAGTCTCGGTCCACTTTTGACAAAGGGCAGCTCCGATGTACGGACTTAAAGGGCTGTAAAGTTACGATTTTTTCCGCATTGTTTCACGTAGGTCATTGATTAACAAATTCAAGTTGTCTCATTTAGTTCATCGGTGGTTAATAGCTTTTCCCTCCTTATCTCCCCCGGCCAGAGTTGATATCACGTTAAAAACAATCTTCACCCTGTAAACATCCAATTATTTCAGCTTACCCGAAACCGGGGCGGTTTTCCAAGCTTCGCTGGAATAAAGTCTAAGCCGAATCGTGGTTAACCCGCTTGCTAGAAAATCTAGTTTTTATAATTTCCTTTTTGTCGTGTTGAATTTCTGAAGGGGAGATAAGGAAAACATCAAGGAAAGTGCAATTCTTTCAAGGAAACATTAGTCCCAGTTGGGTGGTCAACCAGATGAAAAGTAAATCGTGCATAAGCAATTCGTTTTAATCTTCAGGCTTTATTAAGAGCTTCTAACGCCCAAACCAAGCGGGATTATACGGTACTTTCCTCTTCCTACGAAATATATTAAATTCTTTTTCTTAAGGAAAACAATACAAAATGATAAAACTTGATTTTTTACGTTATAATAAAAATGATAGCAACAATTTACTCCAGGCTTCCAGTCCATATCGGTTTTAGTATATAGTTGGATCGTTTGTCAAGTAGTCGTCAAAGGATTTTGGATCGATTCATCAGTCGTTTCAGCCTTGCATGCAGATACTTCGGCACTTCGTCCGCTGATGGAAAGTTAACGTCGTTGCAGGTTATGTGGGTGGATTTTTCCGCGTTTAATTTCAACCTTTTCTTGCACAAAAATCAGTGTGAAAAACACTAGCCGTGAATAAGCAGAGAGAGTATTGCCTTTACTGCTTAGAAAATCCAGCCATGGTTGTGGTATAACCAGTCAGTATGTCCATATCGGCAAGTGTAGTTGTGGGCAGTCCTTAAGTGCGTATTGGCTTTGTGTAACTGTGGACACACGAATCTTTAAGTCAATATTGGCTCAATGTTCAGTGTAGTTATGGACACACGAGTCCTTACGTCTATACCGGATCAGTGTAGATATGGAAATTCCTAAAGCCCATATCGGCTCAGTGTAATTGTGGACACACGAATCTTTAAGACCATATCGGCTCAGTGTAGATATGGACAGTCCTTAAGCCCATATTGGTTCAATATACATAGCTGTGGACAGTTCTTAAGCCCATATTGGCTCAATATACACAGCTGTGGGCACAGCAATCCTAAAGTCCATATTGACTCAATATACATAGGTGTGGATAGTCCTTAAGCCCATTGTCGACACTTCTTAAGCCCATATTGGCTCAATATACGTAGCTGTGGGCACAGCAGTCCTAAAGACCATATTGGTTCAATATACATAGCTGTGGACACAGTCGTTAAGCCCATATTGGCTCCAATATACACAGCTGTGGGCACAGCAGTCCTAAAGACCATATTGGTTCACAATATACATAGCTGTGGACACAGTCCTTATGCCCATATTGGCTCAATATACGTAGCTGTGGGCACAGCAGTCCTAAAGACTATATTGGTTCACAATATACATAGCTGTGGACACAGTCCTTATGCCCATATTGGCTCCAATATACACAGCTGTGGGCACAGCAGTCCTAAAGTCCATATTGACTCAATATACATAGGTGTGGATAGTCCTTAAGCCCATTGTCGACACTTCTTAAGCCCATATTGGCTCAATATACATAGCTGTGGGCACATCAGTCCTAAAGACCATATTGGTTCAATATACATAGCTGTGGACACAGTCCTTAAGCCCATATTGGCTCCAATATACACAGCTGTGGACACATCAGTCCTAAAGTCCATATTGGTTCAGTGTAAATTTTACTCAGCACTGTATCAATCTTGAAACTGACTTGGCCAAGCGTTTTTTCGTTCCAAGTAGTTCTATCATTTCTCTTTGTTGTGCCGTCGGCGCGAGACAATTTCCAATCATTTTTCCGGGGGCTGTCGGATTTGTAAATATTTACGAGAAAAGATCCAATTGTAAAAGGAAAAGTTGCCTGGCGCGGGTGGGCGAACCGAGGGCCAAAACCTTCGAAACTTCCAAGTTTGTCATCTAAATCGGGGAAGTCTACGATTTCAAACTTGCGAACACTTTAAAATTGAATAAGGAAAATGGAATGGCAGAAGTTTTCCGAGTTTTTTTCTCTCCTTTCCTTTAACCCTCGAAACTCCCAAATCCGAAGAATGTGTTAAGAATACCAGTGTGTTCGGCGGACTTTCTCCCACAAATCTAACAGCTTGCGACGTGATAAATACCAGTAATTTCGTCATCATTGCCAATTGACCATCGCAGTGTTCAAATCAGAAACTAGAATAAGCAACGATACAAATGTGAAATGTAGAAAACTTGGAAAATTTTGAAACTTCTGGATTTTTAACTGTAAAACAACACTTTTATAATTTTTTTTTTAACTGAACCGCATTTATTATTATGTTTAGTTTTTAAGAGCAGGTGATGAAATATAAACTGTAACATAGCTTTTAAAAAATCGCTACCTCTTTCAGGTTACAGGTCCGGACTAGTCTGTTTTTTATTAATTTATAACATGAACCCGAAACACGAATTACGTCCAAATGATTTATAATGAGATAAAAAAGAAAAAATATGAGTCGGATTATTAACATATGATTAATTCCATAGCGACTTAACATGCTTAATCAGTAAGAATGGAAAATTTTAATGAGAAATATTTTGAGCTATGTGAGGTTCGTGTGCACTGGCTGGTCTTCTGGCTATTTTTAGACTGATGCATCGCCTGCTGACGGTTGCTTGTTGGGGACGACAATGGAATAGCAAAAGGTAGTGCATTCGGTTGATCAGATGCAGAGAGCGACGATATAAAATATGGACCGTTATGGCTCGAGTGGTTTAACCGCGTGTGGCACAGGGGACTCCTGTACAAACTAAAGCGTGTCCTTCCAAATACTCTTTACCTAATCCTCCGCTCTTATCTAACAGAGCGGTTCTTTCGGGTCCGACAAGGATCAGATTACTCCGAATACTGCTCTCTGGCCGCGGGAGTACCGCAGGGCAGTGTGCTCGGACCAATCCTCTTCATCCTTTATACTGCAGATACTCCCACTAAACCTACCACCCTACTTGCATCCTTCGCCGATGATACAGCCGTATTATCCTCCAATTCCGATCCTGCGGTTGCTTCGGAAGATCTGCAGGAACATATCTCATGTATAGCAGATTGGTGTAGACAATGGAAAATGAAGATAAACGAAAGCAAGAGCGTCCATGTCACATTTACACTCCGAAGCAAACCTCCTCTCACTATATACTACAATAACGTCCCCATCCCCAAATCCGACTGCGTTCGCTACCTTGGGTTCCACCTAGATTCACGACTAACGTGGAATCAACATACACGACTGACACGACAAAACCTAAACAGACGGTATGGTCTACTGCACAGACATATAGGACGACAGTCTAAACTATCGACAAAAAACAAACTTACAATTTACAAAACATTACTACAACCAATTTGGACGTACGGGATAGAACTGTGGGGAACCGCTAAACCTTCCAATATCCAACGCCTCCAATCCTTTCAATCTAAAGTCCTCAGATCCATTGTAAATGCTCCTTATTATGTCTTCAATGCTACCCTCCACAACGACCTTCAAATTCCTTATATCCAAAAATTTATTCCCCAAAAATTTACCAATTTTCACAAAAAACTTTCCCACCATCCAAATAGTCTTGCCCAAGCCCTGTCCGATAGAACCCATCCCTACAACCCCATAAGGCGTCTTAAGAGGAAATGGCCCCGCGACCTCCTTTCCGAGTGAACTGTAAAAAAAGAAAAAAAAACAAAAAACAAAGTGAAGAGGGAGGATAGCACTGACTATTTTCTCCCCTCAATGTAAATAGTTGTACATATATATAGCTGTTCATGTATCCGCAAATTACATATTGTAAATAATAATTGCAGATTGTAATTTAAAAAAATAAAATAAAATAAAATAAAAAATGGCTCGAAGGCTCAAAAGATCGAGAAGATCGCGTTAACAACTAACTCTGGACCACAAGGTTTGAGGTCCGTGCAGTCTAGCTTTGTGAATTGATTCAGAAGAAAATGAAAGGCGCACGTACTACTTTCGGACAGTCAAGAAGTTGGACTAATTAAGATCCACATAGCCAATACTCCCATACCAGAGTATAACCGTAGTTGATAACGGAATAACATCTCAAACTCCTTTTGTCAGCACTGGCCTTTCTACAATTAAATAGAAGGAAAATATGTACCCTAAGGAAGGTCAAATATAAATCAGAAAACTTGTCAACTGAATAATATGTTGGATTAATTGAAGAACCATATACCCA
Source organism: Cimex lectularius (assembly GCF_000648675.2). Classification (NCBI taxonomy): domain Eukaryota; kingdom Metazoa; phylum Arthropoda; class Insecta; order Hemiptera; family Cimicidae; genus Cimex; species Cimex lectularius. The sequence goes on from NW_019392776.1 coordinate 1,177,416, forward strand.
ATACTCCCAAACCAGAGTATTACCGAAGTTGGTCTTCCTCGTACAACGTCATTAGGCATAAAGTCACTAAATGCGTATGCTTTGAATTTCAAACTAGTCCTATGGCAAGAAAAACACAAGGTTACTCGTGAGTTCCGGGACAGGAAGGTATAGAAGATACGAACACGCTGTCCGATTAGCTAAAGAGGTAACCCTCTAACCATTAGACCTCATCTAGAAGCAGCTTTAAAAATGGCTTGAGAAGGACAATTCAAGCAGTGATCAAAATCACCGGGCATAAGACAAGCTAATAGATCTATCTTTCAAAACAGACGGCAAAGGTACGCGCTTTCAGCAGGTAAGATTTGAAGTTTCTGCTATACCATTGCTTTCTTAATTACAACCGACTCGAGATGTAACCTGAGATAAAAAGAAAACCTAGGGAAGGGAATTGCAGCATTGGCAGTCAATGACTTCTTAAGAGAGAAATCGAGTCGATTGAACTGGACTAAATAACTTTGAAAAGTACAATAATATATATTGTAGTGCTTGGGGAACATAAAACATTCGGTTCCTCGCTCTCCATCATCAGTATCATCAACTGCCTACCAAAGAAGAAGGGCAAAGCAGACTCAGAGCCGGTTTTGTCTGAAGAATCAAAGGACTGAGGAAAGTGCTTAGTTTTGATTGCGCACTATCCTAGCTATGGTCATTAACATTAGTTTATAGTCATTAGTTATTAGCTCGCAGTGAAAAGGTTGAAACAATTAGTCGATTCTCCCGTCCCCCAGAAAAGTAAGTCCTCCTCCACGGGAATAGATCCTAAGCGGTTTTGCTCAATGAGGTTGGATAGCGGTTTGAGAATAAATTACCTTAGGTTGAGGGTACTGGTCAAATGAGACATCCCAACCCTCCAGGGGGTGGCTGATGATCTTATGGCTGGGATCTTTATTAAAGGACTCAGGATCGCACCTAGCCGGCCAGAGGTTGTGACATTTCATCTTGGCGCTATCCTCGGATCGTGGTCGTCTAAAGGGCTTCCTAGGGGGATGAGTATGCTTTCCACTCTGTCCGTATTTGTATGTAGTTTGCATTTCGTGAGGTTTTTATACGTAATGTTAGGTTACTCGGTTTTATGTTTAATAGAAATAAATTTAAAACAGGCCGCAATTTCTCACGCTTATCTCAATTATCGCATTTTTTATTGTAAAATGGGAAAGAAGTAAACATAACACACGCGTCAGGGTTGACCGTGGACAGTTGGAATTTATTAAATCCGTTGATCTGGAATCTGTGAGATTTTATCTGTTTTTTTTTTTGTCTATGTCATACCTTGTCCGGTGATGAATTCTGGGCTGTCTCTGTGAGGCGGTGGGAGTAGATGTGACTGTGGTTCGTTTTGGCCGCCGCCCCCCATGAAGCCGCCTCCGCCGCCCTGGCCGCCGCCTTCCCCGCTCACGAATTCGGGTGTCATTCCACCTAGGCCGCCACCTTCCATCCCTCCACCTGGAAACGTAAGGCGTCTTTAAAAAAATAAAAATAAATAAATATGAATTTTCATGGCGATCGAAAAGAAGACATTTTTTCGCTGGGGTTCGTACGAAGGAGGCAATTTTATTTCTCATTTTCTTAAAAATTCTTAACTCGGATTCATTTTACGATCCATATAAAACCCTTAAATATGAATTTTGACATCAAACAAAAAATAGGCATGGTTTGACTGGGTTGAGTTCCGGGTTAATTTCTTTCTCCGACGTCCAATGTTTCACTTAAAAAATTCATAACTTGTCTGGATTTAATCTAAATTCAATGTTATTACAACCGTTCTATAGCTATTACGTGTAGTTATGTATAGGCTTCTAAGATTGCAAATTATTTTATTTTAAAAAAGTGCAAATATACAGGTATTTAACTTTATGCTTTAAAAAAGGGTTTATTTGAAGCTAAAAAAGGTTGATTTTTTCAATTAAAACGGGTTAATTTGAAGTGTACAANAAATTGAAACTAAAAGTTTTCATTTTTTAATTAAAAAGGGTTAATTTGAAGTTAAAAAATATTAATTTGAAACTAAAAAGGGCTGATTTTTAATTAATCCGTGTTAATTTGAAGTTAAAAAAAGATTAAATTGAAACTAAAAGTTTTCATTTTTTAATTAAAAAGGGTTAATTTGAAATTAAAAAATATTAATTTGAAACTAAAAAGGGCTGATTTTTAATTAAACCGTGTTAATTTGAAGTTAAAAAAAGATTAAATTGAAACTAAAAGTTTTCATTTTTTAATTGAAAAGGGTTAATTTGAAGTTAATAGTTAATTAAATTTAAACTAAAAAGGGTGATTTTTCAATTAAAACGGGTTAGTTTGTAAGTAAACAATGTTAATTTGAAATTGAAGAGGTTAATTAGAAGTTAAAAAGGACCAGTTTGACTTGAAGCTACATCTATGATACACATACTAGGCTGGCAGATATATAGTACGTGTATAATCTAGCAAAGCAGACTAGAAATTTTTTTCGCAAAAAACAAAGTTCGTGCTATTCACCCTGAAACCCTCCCCCGAAGACAACTTTTTGGAAAAATAAATAAAAAATTATATCCAATTTTTCTCCTTCGTCCTTAAATGACCTGATTTGTATTTCGAAAATGACACAAATCGTCGTAATTAACTCAACAGATATACGGAAAGCTTTACAGCGATTTAGAGCCCTCTTAGCTACAGACAATGGCATAACATTGGCTTCTATGAATAAATTAGAACTGGAGTTGTTAAACAAACCGTCTGAGAGGTTTTCGTTAATTTTTATCCTTACTTTTCTCATTTATAATGAAATAAAATATAAATTATGTTGAAATAGCCTAAAAGACAAATAATGCAGCTTAACAATGGTAGTCAGAACATTGAATTTGGATAAAATCCAAAAAAGTTAGGAATTTTTTAAGTGAAACGCTAAACATTGGAGGACGAAATTAACCCGGAATTCAATCCAGTCAAACAATGTCTATTTGTGGTTTGCTATCAAAATTTTTAAAACAATCTGAATTGTTTTTTTCCCATTTTTTGGCCTGCTTTAATTTTTTTAAATCAAATTATTTGCTTCCAAATGCATTAGTTTTGTTTTAAAATAACAAACCGCCGTAATTCAGGAATAAGTTAACCGTTCTACTGGAACCTTTGAAGGGATCTAGAACCCTCTGAACATTTTTATTTTTCTTATACTAACATAAAATATAAAAGTTATTGATAGAGTCTAAAATATAAATAATCCAGCTTTCCAGCATAACGTTGGATTTGGATAAAATACATTTTTAAAAAAAATTTGGCCTGCTTTCATAAATATATTTTTAAATCCAATTTTCACCTTCCAAAAGCGGTCGTTATTTTTCGAAAATCACGAAAGTATGATAAATTAGAAACAATTCGACTGATTTACTGGAAACTTTACAACAGTTAAGAAGCCTATAAACTACATATAATGGCATAAACCTGTCTCCGTAGATAAATTAGAACGGAAATATAAAATAAAACGTTTTTATGTAAGGTTTTGGTTGAAATGAAAAAGCTAGTGTCACGAGCGGGATTCGAACCCACGACCTTCGGCTAAATACGCCCCTGCTCGAACACTTGAGCTATCCTGACTTTGATCCACTCTGACACCAAGTGGTTGAGAAGCGACATATTTAGCCGAAGGTTGTGGGGTCGAATCCCGTTCGTGGCAATAGCTTTTTCATTTCAACCAAAACCTTACATAAAAAGATTAATTAATTGAAAGAAGTAATTTGGTCAATAGACCACTAAATATAATGGACAAATCAAACGTTTGAGGCATTTTTTGTCGATTTCATCATTTTTCTCATTTATAATGACGAACAATACAAAAGATGTTGATATATACTGAAAGCAGGACATTTCATTTTTTCAATGGCAATTTTTTTATTGAAACACTGGACATCGGAGGAGGAAATTAACTCGAACTTATCCAATAAAACAATGCCCATTTTTTGTTTTCTATGAAAATTGGCATGTCAGAGAGTTTTGTAGGGTTCTTACAAAGAATCTGAATTAGTTTTTCCTGAATCAGTTTTTTTGGTCTCCTTTCATAAAAATATTTTATGCATCAAATTTTTGCCTTACAAAAACTGCCGTTTTGTTTCCCGTAAATCACAAAAGTAATGATAACTTACAAATGACCACTCATTTTCTGGAAACTTTACATGAGTTTGGAAGCCTATAAACTGCACGTAAAAGCATAAACCGGGTCTCCATAAATAATACAGTACTGAAGATATAAAAGAAAACATCCAAGAGGGTTTTTGTTTATTTCATCGTTATTTTTCTCAATTTGACAATATAATAAATAATTCAGCTTTCCAACGGGGTTGAACCTGGATAAAATAAAGTTTTTTAAAATTTTTCAAGAGAAACGCTGGACATCAGAGAAAAAAGTCTCCCCGAACCCAATCCAGTCACAAAATGTCTATGTTTTACGAAAATTTATATTTAAGGGTTGTAATGTATTCCTAAAACGAATCAGAATTGGTTTTTAAGCTTAGTTTACATTTTTGTTTTATAGCTTTTGTAACTTTCTTGCAACTGGTTTCATTTAATAGAATCTTATCGTAGCATGAACAAAACAAAAAAAAATCGAATGGCATATAATAACCTTAAAATATATGCACTTAGGCAGAAAATAAATTGTAAAAAAAGCATGCTCGGCACCTAGGTCAGTTAGTACATTGATGAACGGCCGATTTCTCTGGGAAGTGGAGGTAATATGGAACAATTCCTTCCAACCACAATCCATAATCCAATCCAAGAAAGGCGATGTGAGAGACGCTGATGACCGCCATTTAAAAATAATAACACATACTCCTCGTTTCAGGCCAAAAACCTCTTAAAAGTTGATGTTTTCCCAGGTTCAGTGTAAATTTTATTAAAAAGGCGTTTTTTAATATTTCCCAAGGCGGCTTATAAATTGAGATTTACCGTCCGTTTAGCGTGGGTGGGTTGAGTTTCTGAATGTCCGGACCGTGTACAGAAGGAGTGCTGTTTTGACAAGTCCGCTACGAGGAGAGAGAGTTATTAAACCGTTGAAAGGAACAACGAAATTACCAGCACAGACTCAAGGCCAGAGGCAAGAAGATGAAGATAAAAAAGGAAAACAGTTTTGGTTTTGATGCTAGTCGTTTTCTGTCGGACATTAATTGCTGTTGCTTTTTTACTTTTTCCTCCTTTCAACAACGGAACTCGCCAAACGAACAAAGAGATCCAGAAAGTAAATTAAAAAAATCTTACATGTTAAAAGACAGTGAAAAGGGCTGAGACAAAATGCTTTACCAAACCAGACAAAGGTAAATTTAAGGAATCCTTATCGACTTTGATCAAAAATTAATATAAACAATTTGGCTTCACATAACTTTGCAATTGTTTATGTGTGTTGACACTCAATCAAATTTGTTATATAATGTAAGGGAATAACTCTAATATAACTTTTATTATATTGTTCCCGATTATCCTGGTCCGCTTAACCTCGCTGCTTTAAGGTGGCCATTCACGATCGCTCCAAATGGAACCGCGCCAAGCCGTATAGCTCCATTTGGAGTGACTGAAATTTGAGGGGTCATTCACGACCGCTCCACAGCCAGTCGCTCGGAACGTCNTTGGAGCGATCGTGAATGGCCACCTTTAACAGGCCAGACGTATTTCGTCATTACTCCAGTGGTCTGTGAATGACCAAAACGACTGCAGGTTCGCGAAACCTTAGTCAAAAACCTTTATATGAGAAAAAACCCGTTTTTATACACCGTGTCAACTTAATAATGTGATTTACTAAAAAAAATTTAGATGAATTTAATTCTTAATTAAAGGTTGCCAGTTGATTGGCTCCATATAGAGAGCACTGTAGAAATGAAATATTAGAATCTAGCTTGAGCACAGCAAAGTGTTTTATTTAGGTACCAGGGATGTTTTATTGTTTACTTGGTAGAAATATATTTTTGTTTTATAAGAGTGAATGAATTTATTAGAGTGAAGATTAGAGATTAGATTATATAGGAGCCTCTGTAAGACTTCTGCACCGCGACCAGTATTGGTCTATTGGGCATTTCCATTTTTTATCTAGAGCTCTTCGTTAAGCTTGATGCTTTTTACCACACTCCAAAGCTAAAAAAAAAGAAATATCGTTTTGTATTTTAAGAGTGAATGAATTTATTAGAGTGAAAGTGCAATACCAGTTAATGGAGGAATATCAATAATCTACCATCCTACTTGAATAAATGGTATGTAAATAGACAAGAATGTATTTCAGAATGAACCATAGTCCAGACTTACAAACTGCATGATTTGTGGTTGAAATAACTTAGCTGTTGACCTAAGTCTAAGTTAGCCTAAGTTCGGTGGCGGGACAAATAAATCGAAGCTCTTACCATAGAATGTCAAAGGCTTGATATTTTATTGAAAGTTGCCAGTTGACTGGCTCCATATAGAAAGCTTGCAGCAATCGCCCTTGAGCACTATCGTTTTTTGTTTCCTTTTGCGTGCCCTTAGAGTGAATGTGCAATGGGTGTTGGAGGAATATAAATTACTCCACTAACCTACACTAATAAAATGTATGAAAATAGAAAAAATGTATTTAGGAATGAACGAGAGTGCACGCTTTGGGTTTGAAATGACATATATGTTGACATCCCTTAGAGCTACGCCATGGGGACCATATAAGACTAAGGTCTGATTTTGGGTAATTTTGTAAATTCCTTTGGGCTGAAACACAAAATTTTCTTCTTATTTGAATCAGGCTTTTTCCATTTTCCCTGAATTACAAAATCTTAATGTCTTTAATGGATCGGAAAACAAATGCCGTTAGAAGAGAATAGCGTGCGCTGTCATCATTAAACCGAATTGGACAAACGCCTGCCCCGGGTCATAAATTAATACTTCAAAGGGCGTCAAGGGAGAAGAAAATATAAAAAAATCACCTGTGGGGTTGAAAGGCGGCGGTGGTGGATGGTGTCCTCCGAAGAACTCGTGATGGAATCCTTGAGGTGGTGGGTAGCCGAAGTCGAACTTGGCGGCGTCGGAGGTGAAATAGGGAAATCCGGGTGGACCCTCTTCCAAGCCGCCGGGGCTCAGGTTCATCGGGAAGCCGCGCATTTTCCTGGTCCCTCCGAAAAACGGACCCCGTCCCATAGACGTCAGCTGCTTCAATCTTCGTTCTTTACTCCTTTTGTTTTGAAACCAAACCTGGAACAAAAAAAGTAAACGATGCCGTCAGTTTTATAATTCGTGTACAAGAGGTAGAAAATTTGATTTTCTATTATAGATGGATTTTCGTTAAGAACCAGGTATAATTGGGCTACATATTTCTCATTTTAGCGGATATTTTAATTTTTTATCAGTATAAAAACAACATACAATATTTGAATTTAATGTATGGTGATTAGTGACCGTTAATCGATGATTATTCAGAGATCGTGAGATGCGGTCTGGTGTGATGTAGGTTTCAGAAAAACATTTTTTTTATCGTGCCAANCTCCTTATTCACCTCTTTATGTTACGGCTTTGTTTATTTTTTCCAGGCTTCTTTTCGGAAATAGTTGCTAAATCCATTTATTGTTAAGTTTTATAAGTTGGCCTGCTAGTTGTCCATTCATCAGCAGTTTACCTCCTTATTCACCTCTTTATGTTACGGCTTTGTTTATTTTTTCCAGGATTCTTTTCGGAAATAGTTGAAAAATCCATTTATTGTTAAGTTTTATAAGTTGGCCTGCTAGTTGTCCATTTATCAGCAGTTTGTCTGTATATTCACCTCCTTCGAATGCGTTTTTTATATTCTTACCCGATTTAATTTCAAGTTGAAGGATATTGTCTGTTGAAGAATATTCAGGTTCCATGAATCAAAATTCTTTGCCTATCGGCTGCCGGTTTTTCACTCAACAAATAAAAAGAAAGACGTTTTGAAGTTGAACCGATTTTATAACTTTTTTTTGGGAGCAATAAATAGCCCGAAAATTGAAACTTTCCTACTCGGGAATAACAAACGTGAGCTGGAGAGAGATGAATTATGTTGGCAAGGAGTGAAGGTCTTCTGGTAGTCGGGGGGGTCGGAGTACGGGCAGGACGGGTTTAGAAAGGAATAGTAGCTCTCGGTTTAATGGCATCACGGACTAGTTGATCTAGCTATCAATAGAAAGGAGCGCCAGCACGTAAACGCTCTTTGGCATTTCTACCCAAGGAGGGAAGCATTATCTTCCGAAGAACGGCTTAAACTTGAGCCTCAAGAACTCTACTTAAGCCCAGGCGAGACTATAATTAGACGAAATTCGGAAGGCTTTTTTTTTTCTTTCTTTTTGTTAACTAGGAAGGACATTAACCCATAACACCCATTTTTTCTTAGACCCTGTACGGTCGAATTAAAACTTTTTTTATTGGATTTATTATCGCAATTGTGTGATTTTTTGAACTGAAAATCCACGGGTTCTTCCCTATCTCCCAGATTGCCTTTAAAAACTTTCCGCACTGTTGTTTTTTTCCGGATAATTTAACCCTTTACTACGAACGAGATGAATTGGAAAACCGAACCTCACAATAAAAAAAATAAAGTTTTGGTTTGTTTTTTCAATCACACATTAATTCCAACATTGTACCCATAAGACACAGATTGAAGAAAACCGGCCAACACATGCACTCGGTATGAGATTAGGATAGATCAAAAGCTTGGATGGGAACTTTTGGAAGTGTGATCGGATCAGTTCGGTTGATAAAAAATGAGTTCATTGATGTAGTAAGGAGCTTTGGAAATTTGAGGACTTTTGATTGGATTGCTTGGCGGAACTGCAGTTCCACACCGTATGTCCAAAATGATCGCAGAAATGTCTTGTATAGAGGAAGACTTTTAACCTTTAAGTAATGATGGTCTTGGGATAGGAAGGAAAGTATTCATTATAAATGGACTTTTCATCGGAAGAAGCATGATACTCGGACAACACAGGTTAAGAGAAAACACCGCTGCCGCTCAATATGAGGGATTAAGGGGCGAGGAGGTCTCGAGGTCGTAATTTAAGGCCACAGGATGGAAAATTGTATTTAAGGGATTATGATGGATAGAAAGCTTAGATTGAGGTTACATGGATTCAGGTTAGAAGACATGCGGAGCCATCCTGTGGTGTAAGGATGTGTAGGACATTCAGCATTATACATGGTAGGATAAGACCACATTTTAAATTTTCTTCCATGAAGGGCTGCCGCACGTAAAGGATTAATTTATTTCGAACTAGATGAGAGGACAACAGATTAAACCAAACCAGTATGGGTTAAGATGGGTCGAAAGACTCGTGTAAAAATTCTGGAAGGATCGGATCCTTTTACAATATTTTTAAAAATAATTCTTTATTATAATTTACTTTTAAAAAAACTTTCGTTGATGAAAAGTGTGTTAAGTCTTTGTGAGGCCTCACTTGTGCCCAAGGACTTTTCATTAGAAGAATAGATATCCGGAGGACCCAGGTTAAAAGAAACCAACCATCATCCGAGGATAAAGTATGAAGGATTGATTTTTTTTCTTTTTTTTTTCTTCGTTTTGGAACATTCAGCAAGAGTACGGACCTATGAAGTATCAAATTCCGTTTTTTAGCATGACTAGAAGTTCATAAAGCAATAAATAAATAACAAGTAACGAGAGCAATAAAGATTGAATGACACAATACTAAGAATAAAAAATTTCGGTGCGAAGACAACAACAGCAAAGGATAACAACAACATTGAATAAATAAAGGTGCAGACCTACCAAACAACAAATTACATTTTGACAAATGTGAAGGATTGATGGGTGAGGACATTGTCGTTTAACGCGACATGGATGGGAAATTGAATTTAAGCTTAGGCTGTAGGATTAGGATAGATCGAAAACTTGCATTGGGGGAGTTGGATGTTTGAGGTTACTTGAATTCAGGTTAGAAGACATGCAGAGTCATCCGGTGGCAATAATGATCATGGGATGTGTAGGACAATCAACAGCATAAATAGTAGGGTGGGATCGCATATTAAATTTTCTCCCGTGAAGGGCTATCGCGCATAAAAGGTTTATTTCGAATTAGATAAGACGAAAGTCAACAGAATTAAACCAACCCAATAAGGGTTATTATGGATCGAAAGATACTTCTGGAAGGATCGAATCAGTCCGTTTACAAAAGGTATGCTGAAGGGTTTTTTTAATGCCACAGTAAAACTTGCCTGAGGATTTTTCATTTGAAGGAATTCGCTGGATTTTGAGTTGGCTGAATTCCATAGTTCCACAGCGTATGACCAAACTGGTCGCAGTAATGTTACCTGTGATTTCGGTACTAAAAGTCCTCGTAGTTGTCCAAATCTGTTAAGTTTTCTCTTACTTGGTCGCGATTCTAGTCTGCTTTCTAGGTTTACTCCTAAGTACCTAATTTGATAACCTTGTTGTTTATGTACAGTGGAGGGTTGTATCCTTTTTAAAAAAGATGGTTCCTACTCACACTAAGTAACATACTTAATGTGAGTAGGAACCCTCTTTTTTAAAAAGGATTGAACTCCACACTCACCCCATCATTTATAATTTCTATGTGGAGGGTTGTTTCCTTAATTAAATCATGACCTCCAGTGATAGTCGTCATAGTTAAAGATAACATCAACTACCACTAACAACAACACCTACAAAACGAAAAGATACAGCTAACTATGATTTCTATGAAATCACTCAAGAAAAAATTCAAAATTGGTGCAATTTATTGCCCACCTTAAATCTGACAACTACACAAACTTTCTGAAAAATCTATGAGTGAGATACATTGTAGGTGAGTAGTTCGATGCAAAAACTGTCGAGTGGGTGTCAAGATTAACAACTAAGAAAGGCGATCGATATGATGAGATGCAACTATCATAAACAGGTAAGCCAACTTATTGGCCAACAGATAATAATAAAATACCAGATTCGGTAGGTTTTTTTGTATCAAGAAAAGTCTCACCTTACTTCGTTTATGTCGAGGCAAATTTCGATCTAAACTCTCTCCACTCTCGGAATCATGTTAAGACTACATAAAGGGTTAGTCAGAAAACGGAAAAGACATAGTATGTTTGTCAGTCAGACAGATGTAGACTGTAAAAGTTTTGTATTTCAAGTTGCAAATACCATCAGGCTAAACGTTAATTTAGAAACAAACCACCAGCCTGATCGTGAAGTAGAAAATTTTAATATCATACAAGATGCAGTTGGGAATAATACAAAATACTAAAGTACTAAAAGAATACCTATAAGCATCCCCAAAAATTAGATACTTGATTCAAGAAAAAGGAAAGCTACAAGACGATGGCTAACACATTTACAATTCATTTAAACCAAATGGCATATGCTCAAATCGTCTCTTAGATAATCCATCCAGTTTTTGGTTGGAAGGATTTCGCTGGCTATTTGATAGCTTGGCGCAGCCCCACAGTTCATACCTTATGTCCAAAGTGGTCGCAGTGATGTCTTGCATAGTGATAGTTCAAAACATATTTCGGTCTTCAAAGACTGGTTAAAGTTTTCTGAGGATTTCATGTCAATGTGATGACTAGTCATAAGTCCTAAATAGGTGACTTAAACGGAATTCGGTAGGTCCTTTTTGATATATATCTGTTTTTGTTTGTTTTTTCAATGTAAAATATACACCATGCAAATTTTTTCTCATTCAACGTCAACTCTCATTTCAACTTCACTTTTTGTAAAGTCTTTGGAAGTAAGTTTTAAGAGTTCGATTTGTCAGTGGAGTTCCACTCCGGAAGGAAGGAAATGTTGGTCTAAGGCGAGTCATTGTATGTCCTTTCAACCGGTTCGTAGCACCCGATATAGTTCTATAGTGAGGCGGATCACCTTTGAATAGCTGTTGAAAAACGCAGGGACAACCGTGGAGACAGACAATTACCGGTTATGAGGAGCCGCTCGCTCTGTCGCCTGTAAACATGCAGAAAAAAATACGCGTTCGGTCCCGAGCTGAAAACAGAACGGGGTGAAATAAATCGCGATTGAAAACATAATGGAATTTTCTTTGTTTCGTGTGGGCACATGTTTAAAAAGAAAATTTTAATCATTTTTACCCTCCCCTTAAAGCAAAAACAATCAGTTTTCATATACAATAAAAATTATTCATCTCCTCCTGAGTGTTTTTTAAATTATTGCTAGTTACAGATTTTTGCCTATTATTTCTTTACAAAATGTAAAAAGAATCCTCTAATACAAAGATTTAAAAATTTTATCGTTTTAAGGAAACAAAATACAAATTTTGTCATTACATTTATCAAAGGCAGTACAAATTAATTCATTTTCATCTCACTATTAATACATGAAAAAACGAAGCCATAAAAGGCTTAACAGAGGAATTTTGTTATATTAAGTTTGATTTTTTTTCTGGTAACTGTCTGACATCCTCTGGTATATTAATAAAAAAAATTTACCGCCCTTTATTTACAAGAGTTTTTACATCTCTTAAGGTTCAGCCACTCCTATAGTGATTATTTACAGATTTAATTTTTTTTTTAATCCCACTTTGCTTGTTACAATACATCACACGTAAAATAAATAAGCTTAGGCAATTTTTTTTACGAGGGTTTGCAACAGGAGAGGTTATATCAACTCTCGGAGAGCTGTGTTTTGAAAAAAAAGCCCATTTGTATGTCGGGTTCGAATGCAGGGCCGCTGGATTCGAACCCGGGACCTTTACCTTACAGTGATGAGCGCCGTGTCAACGCCTAAACCGTTGCGGTCACCGACGCCCCTAACAGTCAAAATATTTAATTTAGTAAATGTTTCTTTGCAACATTCCCTGTACTTTTTCCCCTTAGCGCTCCTTGGCTTCGTACTATCGTACATCTAGCCGTTCTACTTATATGTACTTAATTAATTTTCCTGGGGAGTAAAGTGCCACCGGCCGAGCACACCCGTTCCCTGTACTTTAAACTCCCTAAAATTCTAATAGATTTACGTTTTTTGAAGGTTTCATTGGTTGATTGTCGGTTACTACATTATTTTTTGAAGTACAAATTTTCAGAATCATAACATTTGTTTTCTCTCTGTTTAGCAATAGACCATTTTGAACGAACAACTTTTCCAAATTAGATTATTTCGTCCGACCAGCAATCATCAGCATATGCTGTAATGTGAATTGTGGGAAAGTAATTGTAAAGATAGTTCGTGAAAATTATGTACAATATGTGTCTTAGAATCGAACCCTGAGACACTGTTACTCCGATGAAAACCTTTCATTACATTTTACCACTCGCCTTCTATTTTCCAGATCAGACTTCAATACTGAAATGGTATAATGATAATTTTTCTAAAAGGAATCTATGAGATACACAGTCGAAAGCTTTACATTGGAGTAATTACCCTTATTGAATGCATCAATTGAGAAGTTAACAAAACTTAAGCAAATAAGGCTTATGCAGTGTTTTTTTTCCAAATCCCCCGAATTGAGAGTTTGAAAACAAACCATTAGATTCGAAACGTTTAAATATTCCAGATTTTAGACAACACAGGCAGTAGTGAGATTGGTCGGAAATTTTCAAACATATTTGGGTCGCCTCCTTTATGAATTGAGCTAATTATAACAATTTTCAGGTAAACAGGAAATTTATTACATTTAATATTCAGGTTAATAAGTTAAATGAAATATTTTTGATCATCACAAAATTTACTTTTTGCACGCGGCTGTTATTAATTTATTGTAAGGAACTTTTCCCACAAAAATAAAACAAACAAAAACAAAGATACTAGGCAGGTTTGAAAGTATTAAAGTAACATTTGGCTTATACTTTTCCAAGTTCTTGCGTTAGAGTTGAAAGTTCATCAAAATGCTTTCCAAATTTCAAAGAATTATTTGAACCGCTTTGTTGTTTCTGAAGTCTGTATAGTCTGTGCCTAGATTATTGTTTTTATTGCAGCTAATTGGGTTTAGATCATAACACATGATGGTATAGGTTCACCAATCTTTATACACTGCGAAAATAATAAGAAGAAGAAAAGAAAAAAAATTGAATTTATACTCAAAGTGAGTACAAATACTTTGATTGAATTTAAAATTTCTAGCATTGTATAAATTCAATTTTTTTCTTTTCATATTATTATGATTTTTTCCACATCCTACGCGTATTTGTAAAATTTAACCATGTTTATAAGTCCCAGGCCCTGAAGATGATCTCAATAAAGTTAGAAACGTTGGCACGATGAAGAAAATGTTTTTCTAAAACCTACGTCACACCACACCAAGGATTTCCAAATAATCTTTTTAAAATAAAATTAAATTCCAGGACGAGTTTTGGCTTCAAGCCATCGTCGAAAGATGGGTTTTGTCGATGTTTGCAAAGTACTGTTGAGTCCAGGAAGACGACGATAGATCCTTGGAACTTCGTCCAATCCTTCAAGCCATAGATAGTCAGACTTGTTATGATCATGATTCATCGGGTGTGATAAGACTCGATCCGGTGAACCGCGCAACGATAGATTACAGTTTTTCCCTAGGTTTTTACAATCGATTAATGAGACTTTCAAAGGAAAAAAAGTAAAGAGTTGGATCAAAGAGAGAAACCTGGGACGTAGGATGAAAATAAATATTGCTATGATTGTAAAGATGGTTGTATGTGGAGGGCTAAGGCTATTGGGCCCGTTGGGTGCGCATGACTTCCAACTTCTCCCACCCAACTTCCAGCCATCGCTTCCTTATCTCAGCGGGCAAACATCCCAGCCGGTGGTAACTTGCAATTTCATTCATAAGTCGCCTCCACGCCGCCCCCGCAACCGGCAAACAGGCCGACGACGCCTCCCTCTGTTTGAACAGTGTTTTATCTCCCTCTGGACGGACTTTACAAACGGACTTTACCCCCTGGTCTTTTGAGTTTTCAGCAGAGCGAAGACCCTGTAGAGTTCAGAGGAATTTTTGAAACAAGAACAATTGTCTTCGAAGCGTGTGGCCTTTTTGTAATGATGATTGTAAGATGATCCAAAATAATCGCATGGAATTGAAAAAATTTGGACCATTTATAAGAACTAAAACTAGAAAAAAGAACAGAAGAGTCCATAATCGGAAGTTTCACTGTACAAAGAACCTACCATTTACGTTGGGTAACCACCAAAGATGATGTAGTTTCTTTCAGTAAAATTAATCCTTTTCTAACATCAAATTAGACTTTTTTACTTTCAAATCACATCAAATTTCAACTTAACCCTTTTGGGAGTAGCCGAGTGGTTAGCATGAGAGACTCTCACGCCGCGGTCGTGGGTTCGATTCCTACCGTCGCCTCTGGCCCTTTTTTCCCGATAACCCCCAATTTGAACACACAAGAATTCGTACTATGGCTAATATGCAAGATCATAAGGTCAACAAAAAACTTAGATTATTGAAATATGAGTATTTGAGGTAAAATCCCTGAATCGTTGCGTTAGTTCGTTTAAATATAAAATAATTAGGTTCTTATAAGACATATGAAAAAATTGCAATTACGATTAAAAATTATAGAAAATTATATGTAAAAACAGATGATTCCCTCATTGATTCTGATCTTTATGTATATCTTTATTAGCTGATTTGGTCTGTTGGATGAATTAAACGTTAAATTTTATCTTTTTTAATTTCAAATCAACACTTCTTTGAATCAATAAAAAACAAAGGAGAAGGTATGAAATATAAGCAAGTAAAGTAAAATCCCTCATCGTTGCATTTTTTGGTTAAACATAAAATAATTAGGTTCTTATAAGACATATGAAAAAATTGCAATTACGATTAAAAATTATAGAAAATTATATGTAAAAACAGATGATTCCCTCATTGATTCTGATCTTTATGTATATCTTTATTAGCTGATTTGGTCTGTTGGATGAATTAAACGTTAATTTTTTTTCTGTGAAATTTTATCTTTTTTAATTTCAAATCAACACTTCTTTGAATCAATAAAAAACATAGGAGAAGGTATGAAATATAAGGATATAAAGTAAAATCCCTCATCGTTGCATTTTTTGGTTAAACATAAAATAATTAGGTTCTTATAAGACATATGAAAAAAAATTACAATTAAGATTAAAAATTATAGAAAATTAAATATAAAATCGAATGATTCCCTCATTGATTCTGACCTTTATGTATATTTTATTAGCTGTTTTGGTCTGTTGGATGAATTAAACGTTAAATATTTTTTTTCCGTGAAATTTTATCCTTTTTAATTTCTAATTAACACTTCCTTAAATCAATAAAAAAAACTAGAAGGAGGTATGAAATATAAACATGAAAAATAAAAATTTTTATCGTTGCATTTTATAGGTTAAACATAAAATAATTAGGTTCTTATAAGACATATGAAAAAAATTACAATTACGATTAAAAATTATAGAAAATTAACTATAAAAACAAAAGGTTGAATTAAACGTTAGTTTTTTTCTGTGTAAGTTTATATTTTTTAATTTTAAATTAACACTTTTTTTAATCAATAAAAAACTTAGGTGATAGTATAAAATGTAAGTATGTAAAGTAAAATGCCTGCATCTTTTGGATTTTTGTTTAAATATAAATTATATTATATTCATATAATCTCCTAATAATTTAAATAATTACCTATTTATTCTTGATTTTTTTATATATTTTTATTAGATGTTTTGGTCTGTTGGTTGAATTAAAAGTTAAATAGCTTTTTTCCGTAATCCTTTTTGATTTGAAATCAAGCGTTTTTCTTTTCACATTAACCCTTTCTGTAAAGCATAACTTCAAATTAACATTTTGTAATTTTAAATTGAACTTATTTGCAACTTCAAATTAAGTATTTTAAATCAACCTTTTTTAATTTCAAATTTACGTTTTGAACTTCAAATTAACCTAATTTAATTTCAAATTAACTCATCCTCTATACCATTGAAAAAAACTTAATAGATGGTATAATATGTATGCATGAAAAGTAAAATTTCTGTACATTTGATTCTTCTTTTAATTCGAGATTTTAAATATAAAACGTATTCTTATACAAAAAACTGCATGAATATTAATTAAAATTAAATAGATAATAATAGAAAAGTAAAGATAAAAAGACCGGATTCTTTTTTTAATGTGAGAATTTTTTTAAAATATAAAATTGTTTCTTGTATAAAATATGAAAACTAGAAGATTCGGTTGATTATATACTTAATTGCATATAACTGTTTATTTTATTAATTTTCGAGTGGCCTTCTAAGATCCCAATTACTTATATTTTAACTAAATTGGCAAGTATACAGGAATTTTACTTTAGAAGCTTATATATCATACCATCTACTGGGGGGAGGTTTAATTTACGGGTAAATTTGAAATTTAAAAAAAGTTAATTTGAAGTTACAA
This sequence comes from Cimex lectularius, assembly GCF_000648675.2. NCBI lineage: Eukaryota > Metazoa > Arthropoda > Insecta > Hemiptera > Cimicidae > Cimex > Cimex lectularius. The sequence continues at coordinate 1,194,740 of NW_019392776.1, forward strand.
AAAGTTAACTTGAAATTAAAAAGGGTTCATTTGATGGGAAAAAATCAATTCTTCGATTCTGTTATCATTGCGGATCGATCTGGCCAGATTTTATGTCGTTACATTTTTGCATATGGATAATGCTAAATAACCAAAGGTGAATAGGTTTTTTTGTGTGTGTGTTTTGGCGAGGCAGTAACATTTTGAACAGTTCTTGTTGAAAAACAAAACAAAAAACACGTGATAAATGTATTCTAAGGAAAATAGTGACCCACGTTCAACATATTTAAAACAAATAAATAAATGAATAATAATAATAAATAAAGTTGATTGGAACTTATTTATACTTGGCCTAGGACATGCTTGTCCGTCGGGAAAATCTCTCGTGGAAAGACCATTTTTCAACTAATGGAAACCTGGGTGAGAGATCATGACTTGGAAAGGCGTGGAAAAGAAGCCTTTTATGGACTTTTATTGGGTAATTGAAGTGAAACGACAGAAAAATTGTAAAACGAAATACACCGACGATTTGTAGGGCGAGCCGTCATAAACAGACTTGAATTTTGTCCCGGAGCTTTTACAAATGCCTAATTGCCGTTTCGTCCGCCACAAGGTTTTCCATGCATTAATTGAACAAGAGTGTGAATCGGTCTATTTCACATGTGATTCTTTACGCCCACCTCCTCGACACATCCATTAACATATTTCCGACCATTCCACAAGCTTAATAGAACGAACCAAGAATCAAGGAGACATGTCCGGGTGTACATGAGCTTTTTCGTAATGTTGAGTCAGAAAGAAAAATGTTTTTAAGTGGGTAGCGACCAGTTTTTGCGGGAACCAAATTTTTTTTAACTTTTTTGTTAAACTGAATTTCTACTAAACTTCATTTTGTTCCTTGAATAACTCTTAAATCAAAAGAAAAACATGACAAATAAAGTATTTCCGATAATCATAAAATTTACAGTTTACACGTGACAGTTATTAATACATTTTAAGGTACTTTTTGAAGAAAAAAACCACTTGAAGATGATGAGAATATTAGGAAGGTTTGATATTATTCAAGTAGCCTTTTCGATGATTTTACTTTTTCTATGCATTGAGTGAGAGTTGGAATTTCATCAAAATGCATGATTTCCAACTTTGAAAAAATTATTTGAACCACTTCTAAAGCTCGGAATTTCACTGGACAAGTTTCATTCTTTATGAAAAGGTAATTTAAGTTAAAAAAAATGTTGTAGTCAGGAAATCTAAGACATGAAATTAAAAACTGTATATATAAACATTTTAATTTACTTTACTCCTGCTTACATTTCATTAATGCTTGTTTTGCCACAGATTAACAAGATTCTATTAAAATATTTAAGTATAAACAATAAAAAAATATTAGCATAGTTATCGCAAATTTGGCAATTATTGTTCAATAATTTTTCAAGAGAAAGTTCCCCTTTAATTTTTATTTTTTCTTCGATATCCCCGATGTGTTGGTCTGACATTTTCGGCATTTCGCCATTTTCAGAGGTCGGTCAAGGATATAAGCAGGTCGAGGAAAGACAAAAAACCACCACTGTGCAATATAGGAGGTGCCATATTTTAATTTTACACAAACACTTTGATCTCATGAAAGACGCCTCATTTTACAGAGACGCAGTGAAGATGTCGAAATGGCAAAATTCTTCTGATGGACCAAAGAGCAGAAGATGAGCCTGAAAAAAAATGATCGGTAACCACCAAATTCCAAAGTCTGGGATTGGTGGATGTCAAGTTTACGTACATCCTATATTATACTTGGTAGGATTGTTGTCTGTCCTCGTCCTGTTTAAACCTGACCGACCCCTGAAAATGGCAAAAAATGAACCAATGGTAGTTTTAACTCCAGGACTTGAAATTCTTCATTTCTAAGGATACTGTGTTCTATTTATTTAATTTATTCTAACAAAGAAAATTCGTGAAAACGATTAGGGAAATCACTAAAGAGGAATAAATGCCAAAATTCTTCTGATATACAAAAGAAGAGAAGATGAGGCTGAGAAAAATGATCTGTAACGACCAAATTACAAAGTATGGGTTCGGTCGATGTCAAGTTTACGTACATCCTATATTATACAGTGGTGGGTTATTCTTCGCCCTGCTTATAACTCTGACCAGGTAATGAAGATGGCAAAATGCCGAAAAACGTCTGACACCAAAACAACGTAAATACACAAACGAGAAAACTAAAAAATAGAGTAGTTTGGTCGATAAGACAGACACGTTTTTGGCACGTCCTGTATTATAAAGTAGTGGGATTGTTGAATTTCTTCCCCCTTCTTATAACTCTGACCAACCAATGAAGATGGTAAAATGCTGAAAAACGTCTGACATGCCAAAATAACGTAAAAAGACAAACGAGCAAATTACAAAATCTAGGGTAGTTCTATTTTTGCTATATTGAAGGGTGTTATACAGTTCGTTATTTATTTGTCCAAATCAATTAACCGACAGAAAGACAATCAACTAATGAACAACGAATAGGAGCAATTTATCACTTATGATGGATGCAATAAAAGGAACCTGGGCTATTTTTAACCCCTAGGACATAATTATTCCTTTCTAAGGATACTGTGTTCTATTTATTCAATGTTAAAATTAATTGAACAAAGGAAACGCGTGAAAACAACTAGGGATTGGCAAAGACGCCCTAGGTGATGGCTTCTAGGAGGAACTCCTCAAAGACGTGATATAAAAGACATCTCGAATTTTTTTACATTAATTTTTTTTTGCCGAGCTCTGCTCGAAGTAAAACCCCTGTTGACTCCGTTGGAAAGAGAGAGACAGAGAGAGTGAGAGAGTGAGAGAGAGTGAGAGAGTGCGAAAGAGCGAGAGAAGAAAGAGTGTGCTCTGAGCAATATTGATTTAACCCCACCCCCTTCTCGGCACCCCAGTTTTCTGCCCCCGGTCCTGGAACCCCCGAAAGCAAAATGGCGACGTACTCAAGGCCTATACAATTCTACGATATTCGACCGCATTTATTTCTTCTGCCGCCCCCGGCAACCGCCGCCCCCGCATCTACGGCACTTCCTCCTTCTCAATTAACTTATCGCACCCCTCCCTCTATTCTTCCTAAGGACTATCTCGTCCCGCGGAGTTTTCGGAAATTTTCTCTCTTCCGTGAGATCTAAGTTTTTTTTTTATATATCTAATTGTTTTAACATCAAAGGCCAGTTGTTGGAAAACCTTTTCCTTAGTCAAATTGACCAGCGAAGGATTTTCCCCATGAACGCAAACTTCACTAATTGCACTTTTAAATCAACTTCCTTTTAAAATGTGACGGTTTGTAAACAAAAAACAATCAACAACTCACGTAGGCAGCTTTTGTTTTAACTTTACATCAAAATCATTTTTCAATAGATGAAATAATCAGCAGTTTTATTTCCAATTATAACAAATTATTATCTCCTGCTATGAATGTTATTTTTAATCTTCGATTAACTATTAGAAATCTTTGATGATCATTTTGTTCGGCCTATTCATTTCGGCATCTTCAGTTGTCGGCCAGGGTTATAAGCAGGATGAGGGAGTAAAAAATCCGAACTGTATAATATAGAACGTCCCAAAACGTGACTGTCATAGTGATGGTTAGGGATGGTTAGGGACCCTAACCATTTCGTATTGACCAAACTGCCCTAGATTTGATAATTTGGTCTTTACCGATCATTTTGGTCTGCCTGTCTTCGTTGGAGCGCTCCGGCTCATAAGCAGGGCGAGGAGAAATAACAACCCGGTATATAATGCAGTATGTGGCCTTTTAATAAGGCCTGCGGGGTGATTAACTTGCGGTCTCATCTTCTATTCTTCGGCCATCTTCAGCGATTGGCCAGGGTTATAAAGAGAATGAGGAAAAACAACAACACCTATATAATGATGTAGGCTGTTATTGAGGTCGTGTCTGACACCAAACCGAATGTGAAGACCAAAATACAAACCGTACTTTGGTCGGAATGTCAGACACGGTATCGATCACGATATCGGTATAAATCCCGCGGTCGTGGGTTCGATCCCCACCGTCGCCTCTGGACTTTTTCTGACGCCTACGGGGACCGGTGGCCGCAATTGAAAGAAATTGACACGGCACTCATCAATGGAAGGGGCGGGATCGGATTTCAGCTACCCTGAATTTGGTCCCAACCCCCTTCAAAAATGAGTTTCTTCGATATAAGAACACCAGTACAATGGGGGCGAGCCCTCCCCCAAAATACGGAGCCAGGGATAAAGTACAATAAGCTGTACAGCTCAGCTGCAGTGCTCAGGAGGGAACTCCTCCAGTACCTGGTATCAAAAAAAAAAAAATTCGGTACTTCGCTTTCTCCAAAAGTCGATCGTGTTATAAACAGGCCACTCTATAATATACGAGGTGCGAAAACATGTCATACATAATTTTACCCCTTTGAACATATAAAAAAATGCTTGACTTTACAGACAATAGACGAAAGCAGTGTTAATTGTCCCCACTAAAGCTCGGATTATAAATTCTCAAATTCCCATTCTGTACCACTTTATTTCATAATTAACGCCGGGTTTCATTTCAATAAGCTGCAAAATACGGTCATAATCGGGGGTTATTTAATCACACGCCTTGAAGAAATCCACTCAGACTATCAGTATTTTGGAGAATGCTTGGCATTAAAGCCCCCCCCCCCCAAGCCGCAATAAGTTGAAGCTAACTAAAGTTAATAGTCAGTAAAATTCATACTTTCTCCACAAAGTTTTCAAAATTGATCAATTTTATCATTATTTTTTTAACCATTTCTCCTTTCCAAATCACACTATATCAAGGAAAGTTGCAGGTTATAATATATCAGTCAATAATTTGTTTTTTGTTTTTTATCTAGGATAAGAAAATACATGTAGGAACGTATTAAATTAGGCTAAACAAATAAAAATTTGCAAAAGTAAGTAGACACTTTCAATAAATTAGGTTTAAAAAAATTTTTTTTAAACTTTTCCATATACATTTTCGTGGTCAATTGACCATGCTACTTCTTTCAATCAATTAATTATTCTTTCTACGTAACGTCTTGGTGAGATAAAAAAGTCAGTGCCACGACCGGGATTCGAACCCACGACCTTCGGCTAAATGCACCGCTACTCTACCCCTTGAGCTATCGTGACTTCGATCCTCTCGGACACCAACTCTCCATCTCAACCAACAACCGTTCGAATTTTCCCTCTTTTTTAAGTTTTTAAAAATCTTAAATACGAATTTTCATCACAAACAAAAAATATACAATTTTAAGCTGGATTAATCGGTGTCAATTTTTTTAATCTGAATTCAAGGTAATGAGGACCGTTGTAAAATTAGATTGTTCTTCTTTCGACCCATGTCAAATTATTTTCGATTTTATGACAATTGAAATGAGAAAAATAAAGATGAAATCAACAAAAACTCCTTGAAAGTTTTATTTTATATCCCCGGTTCTAATTTATTTACAGTCTCGATTTATGCCGATTCATGAAGTTTATCGGGTGCTCAACTCGCGCGAAGTTTCCGGTGGATCGGTGGCGTCCTTTTAAAGTTATCTCCATTTTTGTGATTTTGGCACACAAAAAAATGGACGGTAAAATTTCGATGGGAAAAGACTTTTTTTCATTTTCCCAAAATGTCGAATTCAGGATTTTTTCGAGGTTAAAAAACGAATATCAACTTTTTTTCTCGTTAAACATTTTTTTAACCAACCTCGCTGCGACTGTCGGTCACAAATTATGTATTTCAATATCGAAGATGCCAATTGGCAATTCAGCGGAGGCAATTTTGAAATAGCGACCGATCTGAGTAACGAAGTTGATATTCATTTTTTAACCCGGGAAAACTCCTAAATAAAATTTTAAAGAAAATCAAAAAAATATTTGATACTAAATATTTCTGCGTTGCGAATTCGCCATGGAATTTTTTTCCGAAAATCGCAAAAATGGTGATAACATTGAAACGACTCCACCGAGGTAATGGACACTTTACAGTGGTTTAGATCCTTATGAACTAAGTAAATAAACTAAAACCTGAGATAAAAATACTTTAGATGTTTTTGTTCATTTTATCCTTATTATTCTTACCTATAATAGTGTAAAATTTCAATATTGTTGACACAGGCTGAAAGACGATCAATCCGGCTTTCCAACGGATTATAAAGGATAAATTTGGATAAAATTCGGATAAGCTATGATTTTTTAATGGGAACAATAGGACAGAGAAAAAAAATTGCTCCCGGGTAAACCAGCTTAAAAATTTCAATTTTTTTGTTTGCTATAAAAATTCGTAGTTAATAGCTTTAAGTGGACGTCGGTGGTCACAACGGTTTAGGCGTCCACAAGGCGCTCATCACTGTAAGGTAAAGGTCCCGGGTTCGAATCCAGTCGCGCTGCATTCGAATCCGACACTTAAAAATGTGTTGTTGTCTTTTTTAAAAACATCGGTAGGTTGATTTGACCCCTACTGTTGCGAATCTTCGTTTTAAAAAATAAATAAATAAAAAGCCTTTTTTTTAACCTAAAGTGAATCAGATTTTTTTTTACAAAAACAATTTTTCTGTCCAGCTTTCATAAATATATAGATTATTTATATCAAGCTTTTCGCCTTCCAGCTTCCGTTTTAGGGTTTTTACCTATTTAAGGGTTTTATAGGCTTCCTAAAACTAATCTGAATTGTTTTTTTTATTTTTTTTTTCAAAAGGAATTTTTTCAGCTTAGTTTAGTGGAAGCGTAATAGCACATTCGGCGTCTAGGGCCTGATGATGATTTTATTCGAAAACCACAAAAATTGTCGTAATTATGGAACAGCACCAATGATCTACTGGCAACTGTACAGGGGTTCAGAAGCCTACAAAAATATATTTTAAAAAATTTGCGCAACTATTGTGTGTGTATTTGTAGCATTTTACAGCCAGCCAGCTTTCTTGGCCTTCTGATTCCCCATTTTGAAAAATCCTTCCTTTTCAAAACTTTGAAGGAGTTTCCTGCATTTTCTATTCTTCTTATTTTACGAAGACCTTATGTTCTGTGGCTCCAGGGTGGGGTTTGAAGTGTGAGAAACCGTACTATGATAAGAAAGTAAATCTGTGGCCCATCGAGCAATTAATTCATAAGAAATTTTGTTAAAACGGTCAGGGAAATAAGCAGGGCGAGGATAAACAGCAAACCACTGTATGATATAGGAAGTGGCCTTTTCTTGATGTCTGCGGGGTTATGAAATTGCAAATTGGTCCGATTTTCTTTCTCCAGCCATCTTCAGCTATTGGTCGGGGTTATAAGCAGGGCGAGGAAAAACAATAAACGACTATATAAATACAGGATGTGACCTCTTGGTTGGCTTTTTTAAACAATCAACTGCCATGGAAATACTTAGTTAAAAAATGTATGTCTGAGTATTAGTAACTTTCGTGGAAATGTAATGAGAGACTCATGGCAGAAATAAATAAATTTCAGGAGTAAAAAAAGGTATTCGAAGCGCGGTAGAAGACCATAAAAATCCCATGGGCGGATCTTGGGTTTCTTATTATCGGGTGGACGGGTGTGGGGGAAGGGTGACGGAGAAAGGGAGATAAAAGGGGGATGGGAGGAGGGGATTATGCTAGAAAGGAGGTGGGGGAGGCTCCTGGAAATTCTTATGTTGAACCGAGTTTACCCCCCATCGCCATCGACCACCTCAACTCTCTCTATCCGTGACTCGACGGTCTGTCCGAAATTTCCAAGTTTACGAGGGAAAACGGGGAAAGTCTCCTAAGGGCGGTTGACGACTGACAGGTTAATTACGAAGGGTTGAACTTATTTTCTCATGGCTCAGGGGAGGGTAAGGGGGTGATTAATACCGATGTCTTGCGTCCTGCTCCCGGCCCTTTTACTGGAAGTGTCAGTCATTCCGGCGGATTTCTTCTGTTTTCCGAACAAAACAAAGCTCTAAATTGAACCATCTCCCTCGCTGAAAAAAACCAAAAACAAACTTTCTCAGGTCGAAGAGGACGCTGATTCTCGACAAGACACCGAATAGAATAAAACGCTCAACTATTTACTAACAAAATGAATAATTTCATCCTGGAAAATAACTCTGATCCAAATATTTCGGTCCGTTTAACCCCGCTGTTTCATCTTTTCCACATATTCAATATTGGGTGAGACAAGGTCAAAAGTAAACATTTGAACAAAATGTCGAAAGTTCAGACGGCCAAGCTGCAAGTTAGCTCTTGAACTCATCCTGGGCCATTTTCTCAAAATGATAAATCTTCAGAATTACAATTTAACGGCATTTCATAATTAGAAAGTCTAAAATACCAACACATTATTAAGAAAATTTCATAAATTGAATGGCATTTTCGCTCTCATTTTTTTCCACCTGAGGTTGAAAGTGCCAACGGGTATATCGTGCAAGTGACGATCGCACGTCCGATTTGACGTACTAATTGGTCGAACGAGTCTGCCCTATCGAACAAACATGTCAGTAGCCACGAAGGCGTTCGACCGTTGCCGGTTGACAGGCCACGGAAACGCATAAAACACTTCAAATGCGAAAGTATTGAAAACGTTAAAGCCGAGTGAAAACCAAGACAACGCAGGAGTCAATTTACAATTTAATTACGAACGCAGGGATGGTGTAAAAAAGGAAAATGAAAGTTTTATTTTCTTTCCGAGTCTTTGCCAAAGGGAAAAAATTAATCGTTTTCGATGCCAATATTCAAAGTGTACATTGAACGTTCAGTGGAAAGCTCAAAAAAGGTAAGCTCAACAATCGGTCGTGAAAAGTAATAAACGTTAAAGCACACATGATACGATTGAAGGACCCCGGAAAATTTTTGTTTTAACAAAGAAAATTGTTAAAACAGGTTGTCTATAACCCTGATCAATCAGATTTTTTATGTCCCTCTTCTTGTGGTCTGCGAAGTGATGAATTTGTAATATGTCCGATTTTCCATTCCTGAGCCATCTTCAGCAATTGGCCAGGGTTATCATGATAGCTCTGACAAACCACTGATGAATGAATGAATAAAGGAAGATCGTACCAAATTGCAGGTTCAAATTACAAAATCTAGGGGAGTTTGGTCGAATATGTAAGAAACGCATGGACGTATCCTATATTATTTAGAGCTTGTATTGCTTTTCCTAGCCCTGCTTAAACACCCCTGACCAACCGCTGAAGAAGGCTGAAGAATGGAAGTTCGTACTAAATTGCAGGTTCAAATTACAAAATCTTCTGTGGTTTGGTCAATATGGTAGACACATTTTGACATAAACTATATTATGTACGGCTTGTGTTATTTTTCCTCGCCCTACTTAACTCTGACCAACCGCCGAAGAAGGTAAGAAGCCGAAACGAGTCTCACAGGGCAAAACAGCGTGAATAGGGACACCCAAAAATAATTCGACCAAATTACAAAATTTAAGGTAGTTTACGTTTTGACTTATCCTATGTTATACAGTGGATGTGTTGTCTTTCGTCGCTCTGCTTATAACCTTGACCTATAATAGCGAAGGCGGGCAGGCACCAGCAAATGATGGGTAACGAACAACAGTTTGGTCAGTATGTTTTTTGGTACATCCTACATTATACAGTGCTTGGCTTTTAGCTTTTCTCGCCCTGCTTATAATTCTGACCGAACAGTGAAGATGGTGAAATGCCGAAACCCGTCTGACAGACGAAACCAGCAAAGGAAACGTTGACCAAAATACAAAAGCTCACGTAATTTGGACCGTATGTCAGACACGTGTTGAAATATTCTATACTATTTAGAGCTTGTGTCCGTTTTCCTCGCCCTGCTTATAACCCTGACCAACCACCGAAGATGATTAAAGAATGGAAGATCGGACCAAAAGAGCAAATTCACCAACCAGCTAGGCTTCATAAGGGGCCACATTCTATATTATATAGTGGTTTTTTGTTTCTCCTCGCCCTTCTTATAACTCAGACCAATCACGGAAGATAGTTGAAGAATGGAAAATCAGACCAAATTGCAGGATAATCTTCCAGTAGATGTCAAGGAGTGAACACATCCCATATTATAGAGCGGTTGGTTATTTCACCTCGCCCTGCTTATAACCCTCGCCAATCGCTGAAGAATGGAAGATCGGACCAATTTGCAGGCTAATCACGCCGCAGATGTCAAGATCGTTGCAAAGATTACATCCTGTATTACAACCTGGTATGTTGATTTTCCTCGCCATGTTTATAAACCTAACTAACTACTGAATTGGCTGAAGAATGGAAGATCGGATCAGATTGCAGGTTCAAATTACAAAATCCAGGGAAATACAGTCGATATGTCAGACTTGTTTTAACATAGCCTACATTATACAGTGGGTATGCAGTCTTTCCTTGACGTGCTTATAACCAGAACAAACCCAGCGAGAAGAGATAACCAGAAATCTGTGGTCGATATTTCAGACACGTTTGGACACATCCTATATTATACAGTGGATGTGTTGTCTTTCCTCACCCTGCTTATGACCCTGACCAAACCAGCGAGAAGAGATAACCAGAAATGTGTGGTCGATATTTCAGACACGTTTTGACACATCCTATATTATGCAGTGGATGTGTTGTCTTTCCTCGCCCTGCTTATGACCCTGACCAAACCAGCGAGAAGAGATAACCCGATGTGTGTGGTCGATTTTTCAGGCACGATTTGACACATCCTATATTATGCAGTGGATGTGTTGTCTTTCCTCGCCCTGCTTATGACCCTGACCAAACCAGCGAGAAGAGACAACCCGAAATGTGTGGTCGAAATGTCACACACGTTTTGACACATCCTATATTTTGCACTAGTTGGATTATTGTTTTTCTTCTCCCTTGTTATAACTTGGCCAACCAATGAAAATGGCTCCAAGAGAGCCGAAACATCTTGAGATTTTTTTAAGATAAACATCTTTCTTCCATGGCCTATTCCCTTGATGAAAAAGTAACAAAAATATTGTGATTTATATGAAATATTTTATTTAGTCAATAATAATTTGATTGTTAACGCTACACGGTGTAAAGCTGCTGGGCGTACAGCGTCCCCGATCTTTGAAGTATCGTTTCCTTGACCGTATCAAACAACTCTAAACGAAAATAGGCGCCCGTAACCTCTGCCAATATTTAAATAAAGTACCGAAATAATACAAGACGCGAGATGAGCCGGCGACGGCGGAGACGGGCCCGGGGAATCGATGAGCCATCATGCCGAGAATGTTGTGTATGAATTAGTCAATCTGTTTGTTGTGGATGTGTGACATAAATGAGTTGGTTGCTGTCCAACGTGTCACTGTCACAAACATATAGCTCGGTCACAGACTTCCGCCCACCCCTCATCCACTCGCATCTCCCTAATTAACACAACCACGCTCCATCTCACACATAAATGAGACACACTTTTATTATTTGCGTCTCAACACGGATATAGACTTTCCTCTTCTCGTTAACACTCCATCATATGTCTTTAAACTAATCCACTCCATTTCTCGACTAATTCCTAACACGTTTCTCTTATTGGTAAATAATTCAGGCAGCCCGCTATTTTACCAGCGCGTTTAGGCCCTTTTTGTTTAAACTTGCAAGACATCTTGTTATTCATATACCTGGATAGTATTAGTATTGTACTAAGAATAAAATCTTATCCGAGGAATTTTAGCTAGAATTCATATAATATTTTAGCTCAAAAAAGATCGAATTTCCTAGGCAAACCGCTATAATGCTGCTAAATAATAATAATGCTGAAGTAAAGATAGAGATTTCCTGCCATTTTTCATTCAAAGTTTTGGTGAGAATGGGGAGAAACAAGGCTTAATTTAAGTTCTCAAGTCACATTAGGAAGAAAAGAAGATCGTGTATTATCAGGGTGAAGACTTTTACTACCGTCCACACTGCAAGGGGACTTCCTGTCCGTTAAATAAGTTTTAAATTTAAAAAAATCCAAATATCCTTCCCATAAGTAGAATTTTATGTTTATTTAACACAATAACAATACAAGTCAAGATTATCGTTACCCTAATCACTTTGGTATGGATAATTTTTAATGTAAACAAAACGAGAAAAAGTGGTAAAAGTGCATGTACGCTTGGTCAACTTAAATGGAAAATTATTCTAAGTTGTGAAGTACTACGTCACTAAAGTAAGCGGTTTGGAAGGAAAAAGTCCAGATGTCCGCACAGATGTCACCTCGGCAATGAGAATTAAACCGAATGGAAGCCGACAGAAAAAGAATAAGAGAGTCAAAACGGACGGATTTGTCGGAAATTCTGAAAGTAAAAATCATTTCAAAACATGAACATATTCGAAAGGGGAAGAAAATACACGATAAAATGTAAAGAAATTATACAGGTCAAGGTGAAAGAAAATAGGCTGGGGACTCCTTCACGTGAATGAAAATGTAATTATCAACCAATTTAATAAAATTATTAAATATATTCACCGTAGGAGCAATAATTTAAAAATAAAGATGAACTGACACCAGGACGAAGTGATAAGATGTGTTGCGTATGCAATGTACAAGCTTGGTAAGTTAATTTTAAAAAAAGTCCCATAGTCAAGTTTTTATTTCTTTTCGGAAAGTACATACTATTTGCTTAACTTGATATCGAATGAGAATCATTTCAACACCGTCACCCACACCCACATCCCCAATCGATAGAATATTTAATCGATTTTCTTTTCCGTGGCTAATTTAATCTGAAGTCGCACAAACAAAATAAACAAATAGGAAGTAGGAGGTAGTAGGCAAGAGGTAATTGGTCGAGACAGCAAATGCATATGTCTGCACTAGACTGGAAAATTCTATCGGTGGGGGGCCGGAGAAAAAAAATAAATAAGATTGGATAAATAAGATTGGTCGATAGATTGATAGATAGAAAGTGAAAGAGGCAGAGAAAATAAATGATATTCATAGATATATAGAATAAAAATGAAAGAGAGAGAGAGAGAGAATAAATAAGATTGGTCGAAAGATTGATATATAGAAAGTGAAAGAGGCAGAAGAAACAAATGATATTCATAGATAGATAGAGAAAAAATGAAAGAGAGAGAGAGAGAGAGAGAATAAATAAGATTGGTCGATAGATTATTAGATAGAAAGTGCAAGCGCGAGAGAAAGTAAACGAGATGAGAGACAAAAAATGAAAGAGCGCGAGAAGGTAAATGATACTGATAGATAAATAGAGAGAAAGAAAGATAGAGAGAGAAAGGGAGGGAGAGCGAACTGAAACAAGAAAGAAAGAGAGAGATAGTGACCGATAAAAAGAGAAAGAGAGGGGATAGAGAGAAAAATATTAGTGAGATTGGTCGATAAATTGATAGACAGAAAATTTAAGGGCGCGAGAAAGTAAATGATATTGATGGAGAGACCGACAGCGAAAAAAGCCAGAGAGAGAGAGAGAGAGAGAGAGAGAGAGAGAGAGAGAGAGAGAAAATATAGAAAAAGAGTAATAAAGAGATAGAAAAAGAAAGAGTTCGAAAAAGAGAAAAATAGAGAGATAGAAAGAGAATGAGAGCGAAAGAGAGAAGACAGCGAGAAAGAGAGAAAGATGAGAGAGAAAACGAAAGCAAAAAAGAGAATGAGAAAAATGGAGAAAGGTAGAAAGAAAGAGAACGTGAAATAGAGAAATAGAAAAAAGAGAAAGTGGAAGAGAGAAATAACACAGCAAAAGAAAGAAAGACAAACATGGAGAGAGAGAGAAAGGAAGAAAAAGATATAAAGAGAGAGAGAGCGCGCGAGAGAGAAAGATAGAGAGAGATAAAAGGAAGAGAAAGTGAGATAGAGAATGAAAGAGAAAAGAGAGCTAAGAAAAGACAGTCAGAGAAAGAGAAAAAGAAAGAGAGAGAGAGAGAAAGAAGAAGGTGAGAAATTATATAAAGAGAGAGGTAGATATAGAGAGAATGAAAAAAGAGAGAAACAAAAAGAAAGAAATGGAGAGAGAGAGAGGTAAAAAGAGAGAGAGACAAAGAAAGACAGAGGGAGAATTATTGACTCTCGAGCTAAATATTCCCTTTTTGACAATTTTTAGATAGTAACGATCAAGCCAAAAAGTAAAAAGCTCGATCCTTGGAACTTATATGAAAATGAATTTCACCAGGTCTAGTGATCAAGTGGTCTTTTTCAGGTTCAAACGTCAAAAAACGAGCGATTCCTTGCTCGCATAACAGCACGGGATAAACACATCATGTATGACAATCGACACCGATCAGATCAGTGATTAGATATCTATATGCCGCCTGGTCACACGTTAACATATTAATCATAAAATAATTTATGCAGATCCGTAGGTGAGTCGTCCATTTTCATTTTCTAACAGCCATGTTTGAAAGAAGAGCTTACAATTTAAAAGGAGAACATGTTTATATTTTTTTGCTTTTGTTCAAGTTGAATTTTTGGGGAAACTAGGTATATAGTATAATATGGTTGACACCCTGTATATGGGAGACCTGTAAATGGGATTTGGAAGGATGTTCTTTCAACTCACAGAGCTGTGGATCTTTGTTAATTGCATTCCGTCTTCCTTTAAAATTATTAAGTAGATATCGATCATATTAAGTAGGTCGAGAATTTCTTAACACCTTAGAAGGCGGTTGATTTAATTTTGAATTCTGGACGGAGGTATCGTTCGGCCGCGACTGGTTGAAAAGAATGTCGCAACATTAATATTCACCGTTAACGGCCAGAAACCGACTGCGGGGGAGCGAGATCAATACGTCCGACACACGTGCAGCCCATCGTTTATAGGTAATAAAAAAAGGTAAGCTGTCGAAAGGAAGGTTCAATAAATTGTGTAAAAGATCGAGGAAGTGGAGAACGGTCCGAGACCCGAAGGAATTCCGGATGACGGGTAAACGCGAGAAAAGTCCGCCTAATCAGAAACGTTGGATCTCCCGAAACCCATCCGTAGATAGCCGGCCGAGTGGGAGCCGGGTTTAATGATGAAGGAGTTCGTGCGATGGACCACGTTCTAATGAGAGGGTGGCCTGTTCGTGATGTTGGTAGACAAGAGCCATGTTATCTCGCGGTTGCTTCTCCCATTTCGAACGGCGTCCACAGACGAGGGCCGCCTCGCCGTCATCAGAAGCACTCGCCCCGCCCGGCGGAATGTTCCACCGACATCCAGTAAACGCATTACAGTTGGGAAAGTGCCGATCAATTACATGACGTAAGAAAGCCATGCTGAAATTTCTAAAGTCTTTCAGCAGCATTAGAGACTTCGATTTCTTCTCTCACCATCAGCGACCGCAGCTGTCCGAATCAATTATTAACCAACTAAAAAGCCAGTTTAATCTCATCAAACTGGTAAAAACAGATAAAATAATCAATCCGACCTATACCTTACAAGTAATTAGGACGATGATGATTATCTTTGTACTCTTCTTTCCAACACGAGCCAAAACGCCTCTCCATCAAGAACGAATACACGCAAGACGTTTGATTGTTATTTTATTATAGAAATTATTCTAAATATTACGATTGTATTTTCCATAATTGCGTAAACCCTGCTTGCTTCATCGGCCGGGGTCAGATTGCGATCCCTTGCAGACTCAAATAAAACTAAAGATTTTGAAAGAAATGAAAAGAGGTAAAATTGTTATTGATTTGCTATCAGGAGGAACGTTTTGGAGAGACGGACATCAGAGTAGAAAGGAGCGACATTGCACGTTGTCTGGAGAAATGGTCCAACGGTTGCGAATCAGGCCAGTCCTGGCACGGGAAACGTTTCAACCCAAATTTTGTCCTTATGTTTAGTTTCAATCAATACTAATTCTAAAGATGGGACGAAATTTCCAGT
Source organism: Cimex lectularius (assembly GCF_000648675.2). NCBI lineage: Eukaryota > Metazoa > Arthropoda > Insecta > Hemiptera > Cimicidae > Cimex > Cimex lectularius. The sequence goes on from NW_019392776.1 coordinate 1,210,487, forward strand.
CGACGATCCTTTTAACAGACGGTCCGTCGTTGAAGACTTTCCGTTCGAACGAGTTTCCACGTGGAGGCAAAAATTATTAAAGGAGCTTAATTATCATTAGTATTCGTAAAACCGTGGGATTTATCCTAAAAGTCGTTAGTTTTAGAAAACTGTTGAGTTGCTTGTTGCATTCAGCTATCCCACGGGTTTCCATCTCGGAAAAATCAAAAAACAACACAGAAACCGTGCACGCACGTCACAATAACACGAAACAAGCTGTATATTAGGATTCTTTCTTATGAGTAAATATAGGAAATATCCTCTAAATATACCCGAAGAGGCAAAAGGGGCGAAGAAAAAGAAAATGAATGAAAATTCTAATCACACAACCAATTCCAGAAGATATCTAAAAATGCCGAAGTTTAAAACTGTTAAAGCCGGCTGTTAATGGTTGATTTATTTAATAACAGTCATAATTCAAGTTGCACTGAATGTTTGGATAAATATTGCAGCACAGTAGCAAAGTAGTTTTCTAAACTTCTAATCTTGTGGTGTCAGCTAGAATGTTACGAGATCCGGACGGCGTTTTCGATCTACAAGGCACAGGTGAAAAAATATTGGTGAGGTTATATTTTGTTAAAAATATATTTCCCTAAAATTTTAATTATCAAGTATACAAAAAAAAAACTTTAATGTCTTCCCTCGACAAAACAAATACGAGACGTCCCTTTCACCATGGTGGCCTATCAATCAAAGTGTAATAAAAAACTTGTGATTAGGCGGCTAGAATGAGTCGTGAGACCTAGACTGCATTCCCATTATAGCAGGCACAGATGAAAAATAATGTTGGGAAGGTTATATCTTATTAGTTAGCGACTTGTCAATTAAACTTTAACCAATAAATTAATTATTCATTGACATTGCACCGATTATCAATGTGCAATATACAATCTGGTGGCTTTGCGGCTAGAACAGTAAGATCTAGTATTATTGCGGTATAGTAAGATCTAATTTCTAGACAGCATGTCGATATGTCTAGAAAGCACTGGTAAAAATACAACTGAGAAGGTTATAAATCGCTAATTAGTGATTACAGTGTAAAAAGTTGGGCAAACACGCATAACAGAAGCAAAATTTTTCCCTAAAATTTTTATCACCGTTACTCGACAAAACAACTACCAGAAATTGCTTTTCACCATCGACATTATTTATGAAGAGAACGATGGGTTGTGAGATCTAGACGGTGTTTAAGATCTAAGGCACAAGTAAAAAATAATGTTAGGAAGGTCATATTTTATTAGTCAATGACCTGCTAATTAAACGTTAACACATTTATTTATTATTCATTTATATTGCACCGATATATTAAAGTATAATAAACAACCTTGTAGATTGAAGGCTAGATGTCGTGTGATCCTAGTCTCATTCACGATCTATCAGGCACAGAGGAAAAATATTATTGGGACAATTATATTTTATTAGTTACAACCTATTAATTAAACTTTAACAAATGTATTATTTAATTTTTTTTTAAATTGGACGTAGATATTAAAGTATATTAAACAACTTGGTGGTTTGGTGGCTAGGGTGTTTCGTGATATCTCGACGGCATTTCCGATCTAGTAGGCACACGTGAAAAATAATATTGGGAAGGAAGGAAAATAATATTTTTATTAGTTAACGATCAGTATAATTGTTCGAATCAAAAAACAACCATGATTTTAAAAGAAAATGCCATAGCTTTTTGAACTGGAGATCTAGGATTGTTTTATTTATGAAATTATGCATTCTAATTTATAATTTTTGAGTATTGTGTATTTTAATTGTCTTAATGTATAGTTTCGATTTTATACAAAATTTAAACTGTTTGTTTTTCTAAATAAAATTTTGTCATTGTGCAAATAGATTGCTTTCCATAATTCGAACCAAAATAGCGACCCAAGTTTATGATAGTTTATAAAATGTCTTTTAAGGTATGAAAAAGCGTCGTAACTATAAAAAAGGCATTTTACTTAGCCTTAAATTTATTTTTAAAAGAAAATTCGATTTGTCTGATCCGTCCAACTGTCGATGGCCTCATGGAGAAAAAAAGTTCCATAGTTTTGAAAGTCGGGCCATTTGTGATTTACGAATGGGTCGAAAGTAAGTGAAATTCCGAGCAGGGTTTTTCGAGTCGAACGGGAATCGTGCAACGTTGGGTGGGGTCCGCGTGACAACGCTTCGCCGATTGCAATAAAAAACGAAATAACAGAAAATCCTTATGTTGTAATTATTAGAGTTTAATAGTAGACATTTTTGTAATTTGAAATCCTAAAAATGATTATATTTTTATGTTGTTGTACTTTCTCATGTGCCTCACCGATCCATCCTACCTCGAGACGCTGGAATCTCGCCAGTGATTTGAAATATGGTAGATTTCAATTGTTCTATCCTAGGGTGGCATTATATTCAAGTTTTCAAAATTACAAATCCCCGGAAACGGGCGTATATGAAAATAGAAACATCGCTCTGCGTCTGGTAAAGGGTGCTGTTGTCAAGGCAAATCACATGTGATGGTGAGTTTAAAAACACTCGGTTAAATTAACACTTTTGCTCTTCGGCCGTCCTTGTTTTTGACAGCCTTTGACGCTGAATTGCTGCAATTTTAGCCCTTATTTTTTTGGCGGAAAAAGGGATCGATCCTTGTTGCCGTGGTATTTTCCTCGTTTAATTTGCGCGTTCCCGCGGGCGAAGTTGCGCTCCGAGTACAAATGCAATTAGGTTTCATTTCATTTTTTTATGTAAATATTTTTCCGAACCGATTCACCGCCGAGCAGGCGTCCAAGCGGACAAAATGTTTGGAAAAACGACGGTTTAAAGCACAAAAACAAAGGGGTGAATTTATTTATTTAAATTGTAAAAAAATGACCCTCAAAATACATGAAATGGCTTCTATGCGTGGGCTCGAACGACTCACTTGGCCAAAGCTTCAGTTTTGGACTCCTTCAATTAGTTCGGCTCCAAATAGTTTTGGCAGAAACATTTTTGATAGTGGGATTTAAATCATCCGCAATTTTATATTTAGCACTGTTAACATTGAAGGATATGAACAAAACGGGCTAGAGGACATTTTTTGCAAATCTGACCCATTTTTAGGCGAAAAATCCGCAAAAATATAATTTAAAATGCGTGAATTCAAGGTTGTCGGTTAAGTACACACAAGACATATCGAAATTCTAAATAATTTATAAATATTTAATTACTATACCATACTCAAGCCACAATTTACTAAAAATCAGTAAAAATGTCTTTTCACGATAGTGGCCTATTCATTTTTACCGTCTATCGAATTTTTTGTATGAAGAGGATGTGCCGACTAGAATGTGTCGTGAGATCTAGACGGCATGTCCGATCTAGAAGGTACCGGCAAAAAACAATTAGGAAGGTTATATAGCATTAATTTATGATCTGTTAAGTAAATTTTAGCAATTCTTTCATTAACAAAATTCTCTTGACACAACCAATTCGAGGGGATATCTAAAAATGCCGCAGTTTAAAACTGTCAAAACCGGCTATTAATGGTTGATTCATGGAATGACAGTCATAATTCAAGTCGCACCTTTACTTTCGACCTAAAAATTTGACAAATATTTCAGCCCAGTAGCATAGTAGTTATATAAAATGCTAATCTAGATTTGGCGACAAGAATGTGTCGTGAGTTCTAGACGCCATTTCCGATCTAGGAGGCACCGGTGAAAAACTACTTGCATCAGAGATGCAAAATATTTCCCTAAAATGTACACTCCAAGTAAACTGTTACTCGACAAAACAAATGCGAAAAATGGCTTTTTATCAGTGACATCAATTTTTACTGCCTATCGACATGTTTTTATTGGAGGATGTGCCGGCTAGAATGTGTTGTGACATCTAGATAGCATTTTCGATCAAAACGACACCAACGAAAAACCATATGAAAGTTATATTTTATTAATTAGTGACCTGTTTCATAGTGTGATAAAAAAAACCTGGTGGTTTGGTGGTTAGAATGTGTTTTAAATCAAGGCAGCATTACGATCTAGAATAATTGGAAACAACTTAGAAGGTAACATTTTGCTACTGACCAGGAATTCAAATCTAGGAGGCATTTTTTCCCGTTTGGATTAAAAAAATGGCTGACGACGACTGTCAAACTATCCATCCAACCTTTTACGGCCCGAGCTATATTTTATGGATTTAAATAATGAAATCCTGACCTTGAGAATGACCCAGTGGGTCGAAACCGGTCGGAAATAAAATCAATAAGACATTGAAAGTCTTTTTATTGTGGTTTGACCTGATCAACCTGCTAAAGCATCCCACCGCTATATCGGATCAAATCTTGGTAAGATAGCATAAAAGAAAATAATTGAAATGAAAATATTTAAAAATTAAATAAAATGAACTGAACCTCATGTTGAAATATAGCGTTGGATTTAATGTGAATTTTTTGTGTTATTTTTCCAATCTCAGGCATCCACGTATAAACAAAGAAAAGGGGACGTCGTTTCGCGCCTGAAGGAGGCAGTAATTCGTATTTCCTTGGCTAAATACGCCTCCGGCCCTGCGTAAAACGTAGAGTTAATAAGGTTTACAATTGTCCTCCCCCCCTGTTTTCATCAGGCGTTAATAGGATGAGGAAATGGCATCTATCATCCTTCCAACCAGGTCTCCGAGTTTCTCCTCAAACCCTTTCTTGTGTATGGCCCCATTCCCCGACGACGAGGGTCCCTCCGTGAAACCAATTTCTCCTAAATTCAATATCGCTTGTTTGACGTGATCAATATCTGCACCATTAAAAAAAGTCTTCAAATTATACCTGAGAGGACGACATACCTGCCAACAATTTGTAAAATCTTAATGTAATGGGCGGTGAACAGGTCTTTAACAAAAAGAGCTTTTGATAGATGTCTTCTTGAAGTCTGCCGTGTGATTGATAACAACGGTTTATGGAAATCTACTTGGAAACGAAATTAGCGGGTAGAAAGAGAGGACCAGAGGTTGAAAAATGTCAGGCTTATAAGTAGGATGAGGCGACTAAAAGCCCATTGCCAGGGAGTATTTTGGTAACGATAATTTCTATCACATAGTTCGGTCTTTTCCTGTTTCGTTTATACTCGTTAGTAAGGTCTATCTGCGATTTAATATGTCTCTGATCTGGACTTTAAAAAGAGCGAGGCAACGAAAAAAAAGATAATGATTTTTTTTGTCACAATGTTTGGTCATTTCCATTCCTCTTCTTCGTCTATACACGCTGGTACGGTCCACCCGTGATTTAAGGAATTTCTGGCCAGGGTTATAAGCAGGGTGAAACACCGGCATAAAACCCACCACATACGAGTATTTCGGTAATCGTAACTTTTATCGTATGGTTTGGTCGTTTCCGTTTGCCCAGTTTCGCCTATACACACTGGTGTGATATGACATATTTCTGGTCAGGGTTATAAGCAGGGTGAGGCACCAAAAATTTTAGGTAATGAATATTGCAACTATCCTATACGAATAGGTTGGTCGTTATCGTTTATCCTGTTTCGCCTTACTCGCTGTTATAATCTATCAATTTAAGAAGTTTAGGGCCAGGGTTTTAAGTAGGCTGAGGCACCGATAAAACAACCCGACCACACCTTTGGATGATGATATTTTATAGCATACATGTTGGTCGTTTCCGTTCGTTCTGTTTCGACTATGCTGGTAAAGTCTATCAGTGATTTTATGGTCAGGGATAAGAGCAGGGTGAGAGACCGACAAAAAAAAAACCACCTCCAGGAGTATAAACAGGCCGAGATGAGCGACGATTTCACATTTCCTAACTGATTAGTCGGTCAGAGTTTCAAGGTGTCTCTGGCCAGGGTTAAAAGCGTGGCAACGCACTGTCAACAAACTTGGTTAAAAAGGACAATTTTAATCCACTGGTTATAATGAAAATATATAACCTTGAACGCTTAACATCAATTACTAATAAAGCAAAAATGTATTGCCTGGTGATAAATAAATTTTTCACTCGGCAGTAATTTATCAAACAGTAGAAATCGACTCTTTAAACACCGGTGACAGGCCATTTTCACTGTTTATTTTGGGCCTAACGCCAACTCCGTTTTACAGTTCATCGATTTGTTTCATGATATAGAGGCCTATTTCCAAGATGTCATCAAGGGCATTTTTGTGATTATTTCAAATTTAATTTTTACAAAACGTCTAAATGTTCAAAAAATCGGCTGTTTTTGTGAAATTTAAAATCTCTTCTACATACCACGTCAATAACTTCCCTGCAACACTTTGGGTTTGTAGGTTGGCTTAATATAGACATCAACACCTTGTTAAACTGAAATGGAAAGTGATATAGTGACTGAGCATGAAAAGTTTCTTTAAGGTTACGGCATAGAGACTTGTCTCAAAACACGCAAACCTATTTTTAAAAAAATCAAAGCTTATTTCTAGTCTCATTGGTGTCTTTGAATAATTCTTCAGCAATACACTATATAGTACTAGTGTTTTGACAATATGGCGCAGATGTAATATTATTCGATTTATAAAATTAGTCAAGACCGATGGGGGATCCAGTGATGTCGAAGAAAATGAAGACATTATGCCAAGACAGAGGATGTTTCTACCAAAACGTCTAAATAAACAAATTGTTCTATAGAGCGGTTCGTATTTTATTAATCACCAATCATTATGTGGGAAGAAACCGACAGAGGGACTCTTTCCAAACGTTGTATAAAAAAAACCAGAGATAGGTCTTACCTGGATTACCCTCATAGGTAGTCCCGTTTCTTTGGCCAGTTGTTCCCTAATATGTCTTGTAGGTTTGGGCGTTTGTGAGAAGGCGGTTTTGAGGATTTCCAGTTGCTTGGCTTTTATCGTCGTCCTGGGCCCCCGTCGTTTCGAGCCCGAGTTGCCGTCTTCGGGAGATTTGTTTTCCGTCTGGGAGTCCCTCGTTTCTGGGTCTCCGTCCAACGAACCTGTAAATCGGAATTTTTAAGCACGGTGCTCCTTCGCCTGAGAATACCCTTCTCACCTTGGTCCTCTGAGTCTTCCTGGCCCTTGCTGTCCTGGCCCGGTGGCAGTTGGCTGGAATTGTTGTTGTTCTCCGGAGGATGCAGCGTCGTCCCTCCGTGGATGTGGTGTTGCTTTAAAAGCCCTACGGAACTCGTTTCTTCCTCGTCTTCCTCTTCCGACCCAGAAAACGGCAGATTGTCACCTTGAACAAAACAGATAAAACGTCACTCCCAAAGCGCCGACATTTCCAAAACGTATTAAGAAATATTAATTCAATCGTAAAATGTTAATGGCGCTTTAAACCCGACTCTCGGCCCCTCGAGCTTATCCGTAGCTTGAAACCGGCACAGAAAAAGACGCCCTTCTGAAACAGGATTTTTTTCAAAGCGGAAAGAAAACAAGGGAAAACTCCATTTATCTTTAATTATGGATTTAAATTTAAATTAGTACAGCGGAGAGCGACTTCGATACCCGCTCAAACGCCGGACCATCCTATCAACCTTTAATGTAATTCTTCACGCTTTGCCATGGAAAGGTCACGGTTAATTCAAAAGCCTTCTTCGTCACCGCGATGGTAAGGCGCCTAACTTCTTCCAACAACGGCTACCGAAGCATTTTTCTTTCTCGGCTCCTCTTTTGTTCGATCATCCCGCCAAGGAAACAAACTATCGACCGGGGTCCTTTAAACAATGAGCTTCTTCTATCGTCGCACAAACCGGAAAAAATTATAAAAGTAAAAGCTTTAAGAAAATTCAAAAATTAAACACGACAAACGATACATAAAGTCAAGCTTTAAACAACTCGAAAAAATATATAAACTCGTAGCAGGCTGATAGGCCGACGTAATTACAGTTACATTAATTAAATTCACGTAAAGGAAACAATGGCCTAAAATTAATTAGCCGTTGAGTAAATAGATTTATAGTTAATTAGTTTACCAAATCCCCTGGTTTAGGCTGAAATTAATTTGGTACCAGAATCCACTATTATATTAAACATAATCGAAACGGAGAAAATCCAGGGGAACACAAGGTAGGTCCTAGGTGAAAACCAACGTTTATAGTATCGTAAAATTAGGTAAGTCAGTGTGAGACGTAATAAAGCATGTCCCACCGCATACATCACAATGGGCCTATTAAGTCCTGCATTTTTATTTCACCTTGATGCTCCATGTTTGTAGCAAGTTATCATCCATTAGCGTGAATTCTTTGATGTTAAGGTTAATAAATCCTTTTACAAAACGAAAACAATTGGAAATGTCTTGAAATGAGATGTCAAATAAATTTGGATCGTTTTGATATGCCATGTGATGAGCAAACGTTCTACGGAATGTACATTTAACTTCGACAGCATGGTCGGTTATCAGACCTTCAGCTCTGATCGGACTTGATGGAGCAGGGCTGTATTCCTTCGACTGTCTCTTGTTCCACGAGATGTGATTTTTAAGATTATTGATGGCAGTTCGAAATTTAACAGAATTAGAATAGACCTAATTAGAATTAGGTACGACTTAGAGAAGTGTTAAACTAATTTCTACCTATGCAGACATACGTATAGGGAAACGGTATATCAGTTGCATGATGGATAATGAATCCGTTAACAGAACGAAAAAATTTGGATCCAACACTCAAGTACATTTAGGCTTAATTAGGCAACTATCACCTCGGATTAAATGATGCAGCAGTTCTTTACTGTTTAAAGTTTAAGCAAGACCACCTTAACTAAACCTTTCCCCTGTCTGTTGGTCCTCTATGTAGCCTTTGATCTTTTCTAGGTAGTTTGGACTTTTCACAAGGGTTCTGGTTGCTATAGTACAACTGCGGATCCCTCCTTGGCTCAGGTCTCCTAACCTGCCCGCCATGGGACCCGAACACAGTTTGTTCTTAGTTCTTACTCCTATTCTTATTCCTACCAGGGCACTCAGACAGTCCCAATTGTAGGTGATTTTACGTTAGATGCTGTTAAGATCTCAATCATCACGGTTTTCACCTGAAAAACCTGGCAAAAGTTTACCAAATAGAGACAGCAGACAATAGTCCTCTATCCCATGCTTTTGGTATTACAATTCGATTCTTCTTTGCAAAGTTATACTTCACAAGGTTCGTTTCATATTAGGAATCAATTAGGAAGCCCTGAGATAGATGCAGCAGGTCTGAATTAACAGTAGGCAAGACTTTCGTAACGAAGTCTTTTCCCTGTGTTTTGTTCCATTATACCTATGACGAGTGATTTGTTTTTACGGCAATTTGGACTTTTACGTAAGGGTTCTGGTTTTACTATTGCTGCGAACCCCTCCTTGGCTTGTCGATCAGTTTGTTCTTAGTCATGTTCATCCCAGGAAACTCATACAATCCTGAACTGCAAGTATTCTTCCCTCAGATGCTGGTAAGAGCTTAATCAAGACAGTTTACACATGAAAAACCGTGGGACGAGTGTACCAAACAGAGACGGCAGTCGTTAATTATATCCCATGCTTTTTGGTATTATAATTCGGTCTATATTTGCAAAATTATAATTCGCAATACTCGTTTCATATTAGGAATCAATTAGGAAGCCATGGACTTGATGCAGCAGGTCTGAAATAAGAGTAGGCAAGACTTTCTTAACTAAGTCCTTTCCCTGTCAACTGTTCCATTATCCATATGGGAATGTATCCTTTTTATGGCAGTTCGGACTTTTACAGAAGGGTTTTGTCTTGGAGGTGCTACGGCCCTATCCCTGACACCTTTGTTACCGTCTCGTCCTCTGTACCCTGAGGCACCCAGAAAATTCTTTACGCCTTACCTCTCACGCTGTTCCATGTGATTATTTGTGTTTTAATATTTTTGTATACCTTATTACGTTACAATCATCTTTATTTACTGATTGTTATAACAAAAATTAACATTTGATGTAATTAGCTTCATGGTTGTTTCACATTCGTCCATTAACAAGACGGTTTATTCTGACCGCACCCCGTTTTTCACATCGAGCCGGCTTGGATTGCACCGCTTTTTTGCGGGAAGAAAAACGCTGGCTGCGTAATAAAGGCGGCGAAATAGGGAAAATACGAGAGATTATATCAGAGATAAGGCGTCCGGAACAATTGCTACTCCAATCCCATGTTGGATTGAGTTTCTGGCAATTAGAAAAAAGAAAAGATTTCTCCAACGGCAATCTTAAAGATAAGAAAACTACTTATGATTATGTGATAGCGGGGCGGCCGCTTACAGCCAGCCGATCTAATCGCGATAAAGACCGAACAGTGGAAAAGAACGAAGGAAACACATTTTCTAACATACTTCAAAAGCAACCTTGCACATCTAATCATTCGCATGTAAAGTTTTTTTCATAGATCCTTAAAATAACGATTACTCATACATATTTACGACTCATACATCATACTAGCACACAGAGTGCGGTGGGTAAAAATGTTTCGTAAAATTGCCTCATAATAACTTTTTTAACTTTAACATCAGCGTTGATCACATCGTGCTATGTTTTGTTATGTTAGTTTACTGATTTATAGCAAACTTGGACAAAATTGTCTCATAATGTCTTTTTTTTTACTTTAACATCAGCGTTGATCACATCGTGCTATGTTTTGCTATGTTAGTTTACTGATTTATAGCAAACTTGTAAAAAATTGTCTCATAATAAATCCATAATGTCTTTTGTTTACTTTAACATCAGCGTTGATCACATCGTGTTATGTTTTGTTATGTTAGTTTACTGATTTATAACAAACTTGGAAAAAATTGTCTCATAATAAATCCATAATGTCTTTTTTTTAACTTTAACATCAGCGTTGATCACATCGTGCTATGTTTTGCTATGTTAGTTTACTGATTTATAGCAAACTTGGAAAAAATTGTCTCATAATAAATCCATAATGTCTTTTTTTTACTTTAACATCAGCGTTGATCACATCGTGCTATGTTTCGCTATGTTAGTTTACTGATTTATCGCAAACTTGAAGGATGTGCCCAAAATCCGTGTATAGTCTGTTTTGTTTTTGTCAAATTTGGCTCGGAATAATCGCCCCCAACTTTTCACCCACTTCTAACAGATTTGTCTTGATTTCGTCATATCTGAAGATTCGTAAGGTTCGAAAGCTTTCGGTGCTTGAGGAATTTTGAATTATCGAACCCAGTCCGTGGACTGGGATCCCCGTCAGAAAGGAAACAATGAGCCGAAGGGGCAGAGACCTCGGCTCCTCGGACACTCACATTTCTCCCCCCTCGGACTCCTTTGCACACTCTTATCACATTATAATTGCAAAGTGGACCAAAACGGATGGAAATCCCTTTAACGCCTAAAACGTTCGCGACGTTTTGTCAAGTTCAAGAAACAGTTAAAATAAAACTGGAGATATAGAATAAAAAAAGGACATTAGGCGACAAAAGGTCAAACCATTTTCCTATCCACTAACCAGTGGCGAAAACACTAGCGGTGATCGTTGCCAAACGGAACCACAAGGCCAATAATCAATATAATCGCATTTTTAATCTCCCGGAGAGAAAAGACCACGAGTACAAACAATTTTGCGTACACTGTTAATTTGGTGGTTTCGAGAGGCCTTAAAAAAAATCTTGCCACAGGCCAATATTTATAGATTGTATTAATACTATTACAAATGTTTATTTTTCTATTCTCCCAGCATAAGAATGATAGATATACGGAGGTTATTAAAAAACCAGGACAACGGTGGCACTTAATACGAACTAAATATATCAGACCATCAGGTTGGTGACGGATAAGCTTTGATAATATGCCCGAGGACTTTTGATCGGGAGAAGCATAACACCCGGATAGGTTAAGAGAAACCGACTTTAACGCTCAATATGAAGGATTAAAGGGCTAAGAAGTCATCTTTTAAGGCGTCATGGCCTCAGGATGAAGAATTGTATTTAAGGTTGTAGGATTATAACGGATAGTAAGTTCGATTGCTTGACTTGGAGGTTGCTTGAATTCAGGTTAGAAGACATGCGGAGCCATACGGTGATAATAATGGTATGGGATGTGTAGGCCAGTCAGCAGTATAAATATGGTAGGACGGGATCACATTTTAAATTTTCTTCCATAAAGTACTGCCGTTTGTAAAAGGATTGGTTTATTTCAAACTAGATGAGAGGAAGGTCGACAGCATTTAACCAAACCAGAATGGGTTAAGGTAATGAATACTGAAGTCCTTCTTTTTTTAATAACACAGTAACAATTTGTCTGAACATTTTTCTTTGGAAGGGATTCGCTGGATTTTGAATGACTTGGCTGAACCTCACAGTCCCTCTTCGTATTAGTTGTCCAAGTCTTATGTTATGTTGTTGACTTAGTCTTGTGTGCGGATTCCACACGTCAGGCTGCTGTCTAGGTATCTAAGTATCTGACTGGTGGTAATGTTGGTGTTGGGATGTATAGGAAAGAGTATAAATAGTACCCATGATAGGACCAAGAATATTCCTTTGAGGGACGCCGGCTTATATTTATCGGTAGCCCCAAGTTATCGACATGCGATGGAGGGCAAGACTGTTTCTTCAATGTAAAATTTTCTGCAATCAGTCTTGTCATCTATTTTTAGCACTAGTATTTAATAAACTGAAAATGCTCTTGGATGTTGAAGGAGGATTGGATTCAGGCAAGACAGAATTGCGGTGTCATCCGGTTTAATTGTCGGTGTTGGAATGTGTAAGATAGGCAGTAAATACCACGATCGACCAGGAATGTTTCCATGAGGGACGCCATCGGTCTGATATCCGAGTATTTGCTGTCAGACATCAATGAACTCAAGGTATTCTTGAATGTTGGTGTTAGTTGAATGAAAAGACAGAATTGCGATATAATCCGGTGGTAATGAAGATGATGGTACGTATAGGAAAGGCAGTATAAATGGTAGACAGGTTAGTACCAAGAGCGTTCCCTTGTGGGACAACGGCTTATATTAGTCGGTAGTTCCTTGTTATTTATGTACAGCTGAGAGCATGAATTGTTTTTTTTAAACAGTCTAGTCCTCCACTTTTGGCTTTACTTTGAAAAGCTCAAGTTATTTTTGAATTTTGGGATATACATTACAAATGATAAACAAGATTCCGCCACGGATGACCAATTTTGATCCTTAGTACTCTGGGTATAATTCAAATATGCTTGAATCGAAATTAACAAGGTTTTTTCATCTTTACTTAAGGTTTTGGTTGAGATAAAAATGGCAAAAAAAAGGGGAAATTCAAAAGGTGGGGTTGGGATAGGAAGTTGGTGTCCGAGTGGATAGAAGTCACGATAGCTCAAGTGGTAGAGCAGCGGTGTATCTAGCCGAAGATTGTGGGTTCGAATCCCGCTCGTAACACTGACTTTTTTATCTCAACCAAAACCTTAATTAAAAATAAATTTATTGTAAATCCTTCATAATGTTCACTTTTCACATCAATTTTTCTATCTTTGGGTTTTTCTGTTTGCTCTAATTTTTCTTTTATCGATTTTGGTTTGTTTTGAGTTTAATCTTTAAAAATATAGGGATAGATACGTTTTAATCAAGTGTTCCGAACTTTCATAAAATCTGAAAGTTTCAAAGTAGAGAGTTGGCCAACCTTTTGGAGGAGTTTTGGACATAATTGGGCCAAGGTTGTGCCACAATGAACAAATACACCATTAAAGGGTTTTCCTTTATTTAACCCGACTAATTACTCGAAAGTTCCATAAACTGAACCTGGTCGTTTTGAACTTCAGCCAAAGAGAAAATGTACCGTGTACGTCTCGTTGAACTTGTCACTCTCGAATGGCTCAATAAGGTGAACACAAGTAATTAAGAGCCGCTGAAAACACGGTAGCCGATATGGTCGGTTAAATTGAATATTAGGGTTGAAAATTACAGGTGAGGCCCTGGATACAGCCCGGGGCGGTGGGCCTGCTACCTACGCCACAGCCGCCTTCATTCATGCCCGCTGTAGCCGGAGGGCAGTGATTTTTTATATCTATATTGCGATCAAATTGTGAGCTTCCATCATAAATCCCGTCACCTGGTTAGGATTCCAGACTGGCCTTTTTCCTCGTTTTAACGATCTGGTGAGATTTACGTCCAGTCTTAATCTGTAACAGGTGAAGTGGCTACGTCAGTGAAGTTTACACGTCAACAGGAATCAACATTGTCGACTTGTTGTTCCGTTTCCGTTTAGATTGAAATATTAATCGTACGTGTATTTAATAATAACAATATGAAAATATAAGGTCATTTAGGTCTGCGAGGTGAAAAGACCTATAGTTCAACAAACTATCAAGAGGATCTGTGAGACCCTGCCCAGAACCTATAACCAGGATAACATGATTAAACATAGGATCCTCTAAAAGTAGAAATAGGCGGATTCAATAGGTGCCAGACATAATAAATTCCTGGTCCTATCGGTCACAGGCATCTGAGAAAACACCAGCACGACTTAAGTTATGCAAGGAGCATGTTATGTTCCATTGCAAAGCAACCCCTTAATGGAGATATAGCGTAAGGTTTGAAGTTATCCGGAGAAAAGAATTGCAGACAGAATTAACTTGGTCTGCTGAGGGATAGGAACATTAAAGAGCATTCGCCAAAACTGGCACGTTGCTATAGCTAAAACTCAAGTGATAGGGCAGATCTCTGATATCTGAGAAAACACCTACAGCATGAATATCTTTAACGATGACCGAATTAGTAGGTTATGCAAGAAGAAGGAGTGCCACCCTTATTATTTTCCAATGCAAAACAACCCGATAACGGAGACATAAATTAGGTACCAAGATGGTCAATGACCTACTTTTTAAAACGATGGACACAGTTGAAACTGAAGTAAGGAACTGGGAAAAGTACATACCAGGAGGCTGGTAATATCGAACCATCGCTACCTAGTATCATCAACACCAACGTAGTGATACACCTCTATAATGACACTGGCATCTGAGAAAACATACAGCATGAATTTATTCAACGTTGACCACATTTGTAAGTTATGCAAGGAGAAGAACTGCCCCTGATTATTTTCCAATGCGAAGCAACTCCGTAATTGAGACATAACCTAAATACCAAGACGACTTAGAACTGCAGCAACGACCTTCTTTTTAGAAGAAAAGAAAAGAAGAAAAAGTGCAGTGCTTGGGGATACAAACCTCCTCTTGCTTGTATAGCTACAACGGGTAAAGGTTATCGCCGTTAACCTTAATCCACTAACCGTCCCATGGTTCGAGGAATGGAATTTAGACATAAGAATAGGAGATAGGATTACTCTTTTAGCTTTGGCGTAAAGAAAGTGGACGTAACTTGCTCCAATGAGGAACACTCGCGTGGATGTGATAAATGAAAGACGAGATGAGGTGAGATTGTAGTATAGAAGGAGGTCGTCATCATCACTATCAGACTACATTGGTAGTGAAACGAGTTTCAGCATATGCCATTTTCAGTGGCGGGTTTGTGTCAAATTCATAAGGAGAATTTCAGGGAAATGCACGATTAACACCACTGGAAAATGACAAAATGCCGGACATGTCTGACATACCAAAATAGCTTGGAATAAAATAAATAATAAAATATTTCGATTCATATTCCAGGTAAACAACGAATTGGATACATACATACAAATATATTTTTTGTATGGTACTTTTGTATAGTTCTACAGGAAATGTTAAAATAGGGAATAATTGTGAAATTTGATTTGTTTTACAAAATTCACCGAACCTGAAAATCAAGTTCCCAGGTCGAATTTTGAATTCGAAAGCTTAACTTTTAGACGGTCCGGCAAAGAGAGACCGAAAAGGGAGTATCTCCCCTTTACCAACTTCCTTTCTCCCCCGTCGCTTTGACCCAGTTCCAGCCGAGACATCTGTGAGACCTGTGAAACGGTCACAAACGTTTATTTTGCCAAGAGATTAGGCTAAGAAGACAGCTCCGAAGGGGGATCCCGTTGATTTGGGTGGTCCCATACCCTCGGACAAAAAGGGATAAGCCGAGCCCCCTGAGTCCGCCTTTGTCAGGACGGGGTTCGGGCTTGATGCTGCCGCAGCCGCAAGGCCGGACATAACGCCCGACCGTGTACCTCGAGAAGTCAATCATCTCCAACACCCCCTCCTCGGAACAAATGTCAAGAAAATTTTTTTTTCAGAATTGGTAACCTGACAGGCTGCAACTTGGAGAAAAATATCTTTTCTCATCATACAACACTCAAACCTCCATTCGAGACAAAACATGAAATTTTCACTTTATCCCCTAAAGGAGTCGTCAATATTTGTTGTTGATGCCACAGTGCGCGCAAATTAAACTTCCCAATTGATAGAAATCATTAATGAAAGCCCTGTGATGTCCCTTCCCAAATTAACGTCGAAATTTTTCATATGCCATAACATAACCACTTCGACAGGAGTCCCTCCGAAGTACCATTTTTCATTCGACGCCAGTTTGCCTCCACTGCTAAAAACAAGGACCTCCGATTTTTTTTTAAATTGATCGTTAATTTTCATAGGTCGTAGTATTTCGCCAAACTATTAATCCGCAAGCAAGACCACATTGTCCGCGTACATTAGGGCTTTTATATTATAAGAGCTACTAACCTTGATCCCTGCATTCAAATAGGTAGGTAAATCATCAATAGAAACAGAGAAGAGAAGGGGGCTAAGAAAACAACCCTTACGCCTGATTCAACGTGAAACCAGTCTGAAACGCTTGTTTCCCCGCACTGCCGAGATGCTTTTGTGTAAACGGACTTAATTATACGAATTAAGTCAGATGATATGCCAATGTTAAAAAGTTGTAGTAGCAGTGCTTGCCTGTCCACACGATCAAATACCGCCTTAAAATCGACAAAGAAGCAATAAAGTTTTTGTCTTCTTTTCGTGAATATTAATTTTATGATATTAAGTAAAATAGAAATGTTATCTATTGTTGAGCACCCTCGTCGAAAACCAGCTTGAGATTCTCCAAGAAGATTGTTCTAGGTTATGAACAGTTCCAGCCGACGAAGCAAGAGCCCAGAAAAAATCTTAGCGATACTGTATATACACGAGATTCCTCCATTTTTTAAAAACATAGTAAAGATACGAGATTCCTCTGTACTTGGATGTATCTTTGATATAGCCTTTTTTTTTTTTTTTTTTTTTTTTTTTTTTTTTTTTTTTTTTTTTTTTTTTTTTTTTTTTTTTTTTTTTTTTTTTTTTTTTTTTTAAGAGGATAGATAATTGACCTATTGAATAATGGAGTGGTTGTTCCCACTTCGTAGATGTGATTAAAACGTGATAAGAGTTTTTTCTGAAGTTCTGAGGAGCAAACTTAAAAAATTCATATGGGAATTGTATCCTAGCGCTTTATTACATTTCAAAGAGGCAAGTACAAAATAAAACTCTTCGGGAGTGAACCGATCATCCAGCAATTCACGATAAACTGAAGGGTCGGTACATGAAATGTTCATACGGTCAATCTGATTGTATAACAGTTCCCTAAAATGACAGGCCAACATTGACAAGGATATGCCACTACCACAAACCTTTTACCTCTGAAGGTATTAGGTAGATGCCAAAAGTCCTTAGAGTCTCAGTGGACTGCAAAAAGCTCTCGTTTTCTTTACATAATTAGCATTTCTAAAGCAATAAGTTATTTTATTGCTTATTTGATCTCCCCAGTCATTTATTAACCTCAAAAATGCAGGTGGAGTTGATTATGTGTGCTATATCTGGGGGGATTGTAACGAAAAAGAAAGTTGAGACAGGATTAAAATAATTACACCTTGGCTTCTTTTATTTCTCCCAGCTCTCTCGCTCTCCCTCGCCCTCTCTCACTCCCTCTCTGTCTTTCTCTGTTTCTCTCAGTCTCTCTCTGTTTCTCTCTCTCTCTCTCATCACTTGTCTTATCTATCTGTTATAAATAACCGACCAAATCTAAAAAAAATTAATTTCCCTATCTATCTCTCTATGTACCACTCGTTCTCTGTCTCTCTGTCTCTGTCTCTGTCTCTGTCTCTCTCTCTCTCTCTCTCTCTCTCTCTCTCTCATCACTTGTCTTATCTATCTGTTATAAATAACCGACCAAACCTAACAAAAATTAATTTCACTATCTATCTCTCTATGTACCACTCGTTCTCTCACTCTCTCTCTCTGCCTCTCTCCCTCTCTGTCATTCTCTCTCTCTCCCTCTCTCTCTCTCTCTCTCTCTCTCTCTCTCTCTCTCTCATCACTTGTCTTATCTATCTGTTATAAATAACCGACCAAACCTAAAAAAAATTAATTTCACTATCTATCTCTCTATGTACCATCTCTCTCTCTCTCTCTCTCTCTCTCTCTCTCTCTCTCTCTCTCTCTCTCTCNCTCTCTCTCTCTCTCTCTCTCTCTCTCTCTCTCATCACTTGTCTTATCTATCTGTTATAAATAACCGACCAAACCTAACAAAAATTAATTTCACTATCTATCTCTCTATGTACCACTCGTTCTCTCACTCTCTCTCTCTGCCTCTCTCCCTCTCTGTCATTCTCTCTCTCTCCCTCTCTCACTCTCTCTCTCTCTCTCTCTCTCTCTCTCTCATCACTTGTCTTATCTATCTGTTATAAATAACCGACCAAACCTAAAAAAAATTAATTTCACTATCTATCTCTCTATGTACCACTCGTTCTCTCACTCTCTCTCTCTCTCTCCCCCCTCTCACACTCTCTCTCTCTCTCTCTCTCACTCCCATAACCGGGATGGTTTATGGCTACTCTTTAAAAGCGTATACAAAAATTAGTCCGTCTCTTTCTCGGCTACCAACACCGCCCCCTATCAATTTCCACCCACGGTCATAACAAAAAGTGTCGATAGCTCCGAGCGCATTTATGAGGCCAACTTTTAATTATGCTTTTATGGTTGCCATTGTGGGAGCGGTCTCACCAAAGGATTACCTGGCCTCCTACCCTTCTCAGTCGCCTCCTCTCTTTTTTTTTTCATCGACTTCTCCGCCCCCTATGTTTCCAACATGTCTTTTTTTTTATCTTACTTGTCTGTTTTTGTTTGTCAGTTAATTTTTTTTCCACACCGCAAATGGGCGCCTTTCGAGAATGCGGTGACGTTTGACACGGCTTTTCAAATCGAATGTCATACGAAATCATCCTGCCCCCTCTTTTATGAATAACTAATGTAATTTGTATTTATCATGCATGCCTAAAATTTCAATGAAATGACCAAGACGGAAGATGAACTCTGAACGTCGGTTTGCCATTGCATTTTTTATCAAAAGTGCCACCATATCATAACAAACCTAAAAGGATCACAAACAACAGGAATACAAATTCTAATTTACTTCATTACTCAGTTATGGTTTAAAAGAATTTATTGTTGCCTTAATATCACAGCTAACTCTTTCAATAACTGTTTTTTATTTATTAATAAATTTAATTAATAGGTGTCAGAACGTGGTCTGTCTGTTTCACTCGCTCTCCCTCCTCCTTTCTTTCTTTCTCTTGTTTTACTATTTACTAAATTTATCTAGTAATAAATTTGCTGTGAAGTTTATTCTTGAAGTCTGCCTGTGATTAACCTGCACCTTGGTCCGACACAGCGAGAATAGGCAGACAAAAATTGGGGCAAGAAAGTAGGAGACAGAGTCGGAAAGACCACGTCGCACTACCTAAAACAACTACGAAAGGTAAGAGGCTAAAAAGACGAAAACAAGAGAAAAAAAGAAGGTGGGGGAGAGAGAGAGAGAACCAGACAAACCAAAAACTACGAAAGGTTGGAAGCTAAAAAGACGAACAAAAGAAAGCAAGAAAGAAGTAGGAAGGGCCAGAAAGACAGTCGACGTTGAAAAAATGAAATACCATTAAAAAAAGTAGGAAAGGTAAGAGATTACAAAGACAAAAATGAGGGTGAGAAAGAAAGAAAGAAGGAGTGAACAACAGACAAACCATACAACACTACCTTAAAATAACCTTTCAAAAAGAACGAGGAAAAGTCTCACAATAACACAAAAATGAGAAAGAGAAGAGAGAGAGAGAACCAGAAAAACCAAAACTAGGAAAGGGTGGAAGCTAGAAAGACGAAAACAAGAGAAAGCAAGAAAGAAGTAGGGAAGGTCAGAAAGACAAGCGACGTTGAAAAAATGAAATACCCATTAAAAAAAGTAGGAAAAGTAAGAGGTTACAAACACAGAAATGAGAGTGAGAAAGAAAGGGTGAACACCAAACAAACCAAAACCTACGCAAGGTTGAAGGCTAAAAAGACGAAAACAAGAGAAAGTAAGAAAGAATTAGACGAATCAGAAAGAAAGTCGATGTTGAAAAAAATGAAATACCCATTAAAAAAAGTAGGAAAAGTAAGAGGCTACAAAGAAAAAAAATGAGAGTGAGAAAGGGAGAAAGAGACCAGACAAACCACACCATACTATCTTAAAAAACCTTCCAAAAAGAACTAGGAAAGGTAGACTAACAATAAGACCAGCATGAGAAAGAGAGAGAGAGAAGAAAGGACACCAGACAAACCACACCAAACTACCTTTAAAAACTTTATGTAAAAAACTAAAAAGGCAAAAATGCGAGTGAGAAACTGACAGGCAAGTTTACGTACTGGTTGTGTCAAATCGAGACCAAACAATATTAGCAACTAAATCCTGATCGATCAGACATCAATTTTATTAATCGATTTTTCCACGTTGCTTGCAACTTGGAAGGAATTCTAATTATTACCTAACTCGGAGATATGTGAACGATTGAAATTTTGAAAATGTCTGTGTTTTTTGTTTTGTTTTAGCTAATGGTCCAGCAGTAGCTCTTAAAAGCTGCCGGTAAGGCACTCATCCGTACAGTATATTTTTCTTAATGCCTCCCAACCATCAGTCAGAAGGCGTGTTCGAGGATTGACCGATGTGCAATACTAAATTATCCCCTACCCGTTATTTATGATGACTTTTGTCAGTTTTACAAATCGGCCGGTACCTCCTGCCATGGGCATTATTTCAATTTTTTCCACGTAGGGCCGATCGAATTTTGAATTTTGTAAACCCGTGAATCCCCGCGACACGGAGAACTGGAAGCTATCGCCTGTCGAAAACGAGGTCACGACTTTTACCAGAAGCCGGTCGCTCCTCTCTGAAGAAAATTGAAAAATGTTCCAGCCCGGCTTCAAATGGACCGAGATCGACCACAGACAAGTAATTTCCGGAGAAATGCCGATTTCCCGCCAACAACCCGCACTCATCTTGAATGTTTCATCACTTTTCATACCAAAACATCTTGCGTCAACGTGCCCATTTATTAAGCATTTATATGTTGAAAGCGACGGAGCGCAAATGATCTACCGCTTCACACTACATGGTCACTGTGTCATAATTTGCTTTATTAATAGTGAGGAGATTGAGACCTCACTCGTACACCGGAAAACGTGCTAACAGAAAGATCTGGCATAGTTCAAACAAAATATAAAATCTGACGATCAGAAAACAAACAGAACTAAATTTATGGACTTATGTTTGTACACCGGATTTCGAAGTTGATTTCCTCAAGAAATATTCTTTTATTTTATCTTTCTTCTCTTTCTCTACTTCATCGGAAATCGCTTACTTTCAAGAGAATTCATAGGTACGTATGCAAAACATCGGAAATGTTTTTAGGGCGTCGCCCTTCTCTTTTAAGTAAATACGATCAGAGGTTAAGATAATTATTTACCATTAATTACCAACAGAACATTTCGGCAAGGGGCGGCAAAATGGGAGAATATTGAGAAAAATATATGTTGTCATGCTTATCAGAGGTCTGTATTTCTTTTCGTCTGGAAAAACCAAAAATAAAATATTTGTCCCTTGTGAGTTTCACCACAAATCTTTACCTAAAACAAACAAGAAAAGTTGGAGAATAAAAAAACTAAAAATGAAAGAATGGGAGAGGGAGAGTGAGAGAGATGAATACGTAAATTGATTGACAGAGGGACAAAATAGGTGATATAGGTGATAAAGAGAGCGATAGAAAGGATGTGTGATTGATGGATAAATTGAGAGTTTGAAAGAGAAATAATA
This sequence comes from Cimex lectularius, assembly GCF_000648675.2. NCBI lineage: Eukaryota > Metazoa > Arthropoda > Insecta > Hemiptera > Cimicidae > Cimex > Cimex lectularius. The sequence goes on from NW_019392776.1 coordinate 1,232,436, forward strand.
TGTATGCAAGAGTTAGATTGATAGATAGTAAAAGGAGAAGAAAGAGCGTGAGTAATACAGAAAGAGAGAGAGAGAGAAAATTCAGATAAAAAACTATCAAAACATTAAGAAAGGTAAGAAGTTAAAACGAGAAAAATGAGAGTGAGAGAGATGAATGCGTAGAGTGATTGATAGAGAGAGAAAAAGAAAGTAATTGAGGAATAAATGGCGAGTTTGAAGGAAAAACAGTATGAACGCAAAAGTGAGATTAATAGATAATAAAAGGAGAAGAGAGAGCGTAATAGAGACAGAGAGAGAGAGAGAGAGAGAGAGAGAGAGAGAGAGAGAGAGAGAGAGAGAGAGAGAGAGAGAGAGAGAGAGACAGAGAAAGACAGAGAGAGACAGATCACGACAAGATTCGTATAAAAAACTTTTCAAACATTGAGAAAACTAAGAAGTTAAAAAGACAAAAATGAGAGTGAGAGAGATGAATCCGTAGATTGATTGATAGAGAGAGAAAAGGGAAGTGTAATTGATGAATAAATTGAGAGTTTGAAAGAAAAACAGTATGAACGCAAAAGTGAGATTAATAGATAATAAAAGGAGAAGAGAGAGCGTAAGAGAGTGAGAGTGAGAGAGAGAGAACAAGACAGACCACGACAAAAGTCATATAAAAAACTTAAAACACTAAGAAAGGTAAAAAAGTTAAAAAGACAAAAATGAGGATAAGTTCATAAGCACAGGCAGATGTAAACAAGAGAAAGAAAGAAAGAAGGAGCAAGAGAAAAAGAAAGAAAAGAGAGAGAGAGAGAACCAAACAGACCACCATAAATAAATTAAAAAGACCACGATTTCTTAGAAGTCAAAAATATTAAATTAGCGAAAGAAAGAAAGGCGTGACAGAAAGACAGACAGACAAGCACAAAGACCTCGTCGTACTACCCGAAAAAACTTTATAAAAATTCTGTTAAGAGACTAAACAGACTTAAACACGCGAAAGAAAAAAAAAGGGAGAGAAAGAGAGAGTGAGTGATGGAGGGAGGAGGGAAGGCGAGAGGAAGAGAGAGAGAAGGAAGAATAATAAGATAAAAAGATGTGTTAAAAAATGTTGAAAAAGAACATAAAAAACTTTAGTCGTAATTAGTTCCGAATACCACTAACCCCCATGGAGTGTAAGAAAAATGAGGACGGCGACATTACAAATAAACTGGAATATTTCCAGCCATATCCCCCCCCGCAGGTTCAGATTTATCATTAATCTGCGTAATAATTCAGTTTCAATTCTTTGTCTTCATCGGTGGCATTTCTTTCATGCTGAGTCTTTTTCCTCCCTCACGGCTAATTAGGGGGGCTATTACAAGACAATTGGCTTTTTGTCAACAGCGCCCGGCACCGGTGCTGGGGCTTTCGTCTTCCGATGCTTATAACAAATCTCAACCGGCCACACCTCATTTACACGCCATCCGTCAACATCCTTAACAGCCCTCCCGAAGACAAATAGTCTTCGGGTTGGGTTTTCACCTCGATTACGACAACGGACCGAGAAATGGAGGCGTTCGCCTATTCAGGGGGAAAACGGCTCGCGGAAGTACCTGAAAACCAGAAGAGCTGTCACCTTGAGTACTTCGTCTTAACCATTCGAATAAAATCAACATATTATCACCTACAAGTGTGGATTAGAGAAATATGCCAAGCAATATAAATCAAGCCTGGTCAACGTCAATCCGAAAAAATGTACTGATAGATGAGCCTTTCTCCATAGCCTATTGAAAGCTCCTACTTTACCAACAGGTCCTCAAGCCCATGGGACTTACCACATCTAGCTCCGTGACAACAAGCCCAACTGCAGAATTATCCGACGGACTATGACATCAAGGTAATAACCAGCACACGTCTACGAATCAAGCCTGGTCAACATCAAATTCAGAAAAATATACTGCTTGATGGCTAGTAACATGCACATTGCAAGCTCTTACTTTACCAACTGGTCTTCAAGCCCATGTGGACTTACCACATCTAGCTCTGTGACAGGAAGCTCAACTGCAGGATCATCCAACGAACTATGATATGAAGGTAATAACCACCATACGTCTAAGAATCAAGCCTGGTCAACATCAAATTCAGAAAAATATACTGGTTGATGGCTAGGAACATTGCACATTGCAAGCTCTTAACTAGACCTACAGGTCCTCAAGCTCATGCGGATTTATAAACTCCAGCTCTGGGCCCTTCCAGCAAGACAATCAGATCTTAAATAGTTTCAAATTATCGTACTGTCGATGCGCCATGGTCAGAAATGAAGACCTCCAGTTAGATCTGACACTAGAAACAGTAAAAGTAATCCTTAAAGCTTAGCACAGTTTACGAATCTGCCCTAATAACTGGCAACGAGTTTATTGGTAAATACAGTTTAGTTTAAATGAACCTCTCCGAAAGGAAGGATGGATATATAATTTGTAAGGAGGTTAAATTGAGGAGGCGGGTAAATAAAAATAAATGAAATTAAGGTAACACCGTGAAATTATAAAAAGGACTGGTTTTTAATAGTAAAAGTAAATAAGAGGTCGCTCCTTTTTCCATTATACCAACGTGTTGTTATTAGCTTTATTAAACCACCTTTAAAACACATACATTCACAGACATTTTTTATTTTCTTATTAAAAATCGAAAATTGATTCTTTGCGTTTCGCAGACTGGGAAACTCGCCTTGATCTCTTTCTACGTCGGGCATCGAAAATGAGCAACATTAAATTTCGAATACGTGCCCCAAAGGTCAGACGGCCGAAGGGCGAAGATCCCGATCCGGTGCCGGCCACTTCGTTAACTCCTGCACAAGTTCCGACCCGCTACCCAGATCACGTCCTCGCGGTAAATAATTATAATAAACTCGACACCGTGCACCGGTACCCGCAAAATTACAAGGCCGGACCCGGTGAGAGGATATTTTCTCGGATATCTTCCAATCGGGGCTTCTTCTTTCTCTATTGCACCTTAAGAGGAAAAGAGTGCACCCATTCCAGACTCGTTTTTTTATATTAGCTTAATAAGGGTTAAGATAGCGAGTCGATCCATGCGAATAGCGAAATATGCGAAGCTATTCATTCTGCACCGCCTATCCTCGTTGTATTGCCTATTCAGACGCGTTTTGACATTACTCAGTGGTCTCTAGATCACAATGATATAAAACAACTGCGGTTCATCAAACCGCAGACATCACATTTTGTTATGTATATACAATAGAGTAACTGTATTTATTAGCGTGAATGCGTAATATGAAAGGATCTATGCGGAATTCAATTAGACTAGTTAGATAATTGTGCTTGATGGCAGCGAGGAGTTGGGAAAAATTTAATAGGGCTAAATACATCGTTAAAATTGTGATGTGTCCCTCTTAATTAAAAGGTTTCATTCCTAGGCGAGTGGGAATGTCACCCTTATGAGAATTGTGCCTAGTGACAAGAAATCCTTGAGTTTCCAATTCATATTTACGACTGGGTTCGAAAAGAGTGAACGAATTTATTAGCGAAAATGCGTTTTGTGAAAGGGCCTAATTCATTTAAATTCAGTTGGATTAGTTCAACAATTGTGCCTGATGGCAGGAAGTCTTCGGGTCTCCTGTGCCAATTTTAGGATTTGGTTAGGGCGTCCGACTCACATTTGCAACTAGGTTCGAATCGAGTGAATAAATATTAGCGTCAATGCGAAATATAATATGACAGGGCTAATAGTGTATTCAATTAGATTAGTAACATAATTTTGTCTGATGGGAACGAGGCTTTGGGGAAAATATTAGAAAAAGGGTAAAAAGCTTAAAAACACACACACACACACACACAGATTTAGCCTAATCCATTGGTTACTATCGAAATAAATACTAAATTCGACAGTGATATGCTCATTGTACTAGACAATACGCAAGTTGTCAACGTATTAGTGTCATCACTAGGTTCGAATCGAGTGAATGTATTTATTAGCGTAAATACGTAATATGACAGGGCCTATTGTGGATTCAATTAGATCAGTTAAATACTGCTTGATCGGGGAGAGTCTTTGTAGAGAAATTAAAGAAAAGAGATGAAAGGCTTCAACAAACCAAAATTTATCTTAGTATTCGTTGCTGAAAAACCTAAAAAAAAAAACACTGTTATGATCATATTTGTTTCATGTACAGGGTGTCAACTATTGTGGTTTTTTAAAAACTACACTTGTCGAACAAGGCTTGATTCCCAAGTGAAGGGTGCCATTCGTTGGCCCCTTATAGATAGCAGGTAGGCATCAGATAATTTGTTTCACTGTTTCGATTTTGAAGGAAGCAGGGCTGTTTTTAGAGTACTTTTTAGATATGTAGTTTTGTTTGTTTTAAGGGTGAAATAATTGCAGATTCATCAAACCACAGACACCCCCTCGAGCAGAAATTAACCGACGATCTGACCACGGATCGCTAGGTCCACCTACTGTATGGGTTGTGGTACGGTGTCCCGTGAAATGACATAAATAATTCAGGGGTTATCCTACATGTGAAATTAGATAAAAGTACCAATTGACAAAAGTCAAATTCTCAATTGTATTCGAGATATTCCACTTTTAAGGTTAGTTCAACTTTTCACAATTTTATTCCATAAAGTCCCTCGTATGTCATAAAATGTTTCGCCTTCTAAAAAATGTATTACACGGGTGGAAAGAGCATTAAAACCCTTATGAAGTTGGTTTTCTTATTGTAAACTTAAGCAGACAACATACAAAATTACTTAGAAGATACACTTCCAAAGGTGTTGACTAAAGTTTAAGTAAGGCTTCCTTGGTTCTGTAACTACTGACAGAATATGGGTCTGAAGAAACAATTTCCCCTATTAATGTTGTAAAAGCATGTACTTCAAAGGTCAAATATCACCAATGAAAAATTAACTATAATATTTATTGATGCCAGAGGTTTACGCATTAAGCGGGAAACAAGTGCGAAGCTATACGACGCTACGCGATGCAAATCATAAGTCCAATTTTCCATAAGATTGTATTACACCCGTGCACGTCTGCCCGATGCAACGCTACCCTACGCTACGCTACGCCATCCCCACTGTCCAGATTTTCGTCGAGTAGCATCGAGTACAGCCGAAGACAAAAGAATCGGACATTCATATTTTTATTTCAAACTACATGTATTATTGCCGTTATATTAATTATAACATACTTATTTTAATATAAACCAAATTAACGGAGATCAAAAATTCATTGGTTTTTATTTTTTAAATGGTTTGATAGAAAATTGATCAAAACACAGGGATACCGTTTTGTGATATAATGAATTTAACTAACAATTTATTTCATAGTTTTGCTCACAAAATTACGTCGTTTTCGTCGAGTAGTGTCAGAACAGTACACTCATATTTTTTGTAGTTTATTTCAAACTATTTATATGTAATTATGTCGTTATATTAATTACAACATGCTTATTTTAATGTAAACCAAATTAAACGAGATCAAAAATTCATGAGATTTATAAAAAAAATTTAATTATAATGGTTAGGCAGAAAATTTATCAAAACACGGGAATAATTTTATTTAAAACAATTAATTAAGGTTTTTAGTTGAGGTAAAAAATTCAATGGTACGAGCGGGATTCGAACCCACGATCTTCAGCTTGACACGCCGCTGCTCTACCACTTGAGAGCCGAGAATCCAATCCTAATACACGACACTTGAAAAATGGCAAAAAGGAGGAAAATTCAAAAGGTGCGGTTGAGATGGGAAGTTAGTGTCCGAGTGGATCGAGGTCACGATAGCTCAAGTGGTAGAGCAGCGGCGTATCAAGCCGAAGATTGTGGGTTCAAATCCCGCTCGTGCCATTGACTTTTTTATCTCCACTAAAAACCTTAATTAATTGTAATATATTAATTGGTCAAGCGGACCACGAAATTAGTGAATTTATTTAAAACGATTAAATTCAATTAACAATTTATTATATAGTTGTGCTCATAAAATTTAACTAACAATTTATTACATGGTTTTGCTCAAAATAATGCATTAAGAACAAAAGAGGCGTTGTGATTGTGATACTGATTTGTGACGCTGTGTGACTGTACGTGGCGTTCGCTTGACGTCGCATAGACGTGCACACCCACCAAAACGTGACAAGGCGTCGGGTAGCGTCGCATAGCGTTGCATCGGGTGTGTTCCCCGCTTTAGACGTACCATAGAATGAATACTAGCATAATTTGTGGCTTAAAACAATTTTATTGGTTGGAAGATTGGCATAACGTCAAATCTCGAGTGATGATGATAGCGCCTGAAGCCTTCCGGAAGAGGGTAAAAAAGGCGAAGCGAGCCGGACATTTTTTTTCTTGCGAGACCTACTTTACAGATTATGAAGTTGTAACATATATCATCTTACAAAGCAGGTCTGTTTATTTTTTTGAAAGGATAGGCGCAGTCGATTCCGAGAGGAAAACTGGGAGACGAGATGAGTGACCTAACAAATATTATTTTATACGATCGAAGTGGACACCGGCCAACTAATACTACAGGGAAACCGGTTTTGGTATAATTCAGTAAGAGCAAAGGCTGTGTCTACACAAACAGTCGGCTGATTCACTCAGTGCAATAATTTATTATCATTATTAATATTAGTCGGGATAATTTTTTTCAGAATTAAACCTAATCAGCTCGCCCGTTCTCAAGCATACCCGTTGAATATTCGGCAAAACTATCATTTGTTTATCTATTATGTTGCCAAATGTCTAAAAGCTGTGTTGTGAAACCGGATGCAATCACAAAAGTCGCATAAGCATTAGACAAATTAGACATATAATCGTGTAAATCCGGAATTATAAATAAACCTGAACGGACAGCAATTTCACCTCGGTTAACAAATAGGAAAACAAGTGTCGCAACGGAAACCTATGCCCGTTTTCTTCACTATTTCTTACGGAAACTGAAGAAAAGAAAGGAAAATCAAAAAGACTGACATGTCAATAGGAATTTCAAATTCCTGCCCTTTTTCGGAAACCGGATTATATGGAGAAACAGAACCTTTTGAACTGACGCGCGTTAAATGACAGAACGGATTATTAATTTTTTTTAACAACTCATGATATATTTAACAAGAAGGTTTGTTAAATATGTCATCCAGCTGAACTGGCTATATTGGCATACGACATTCGTGGTTAGAAGAAATCTCTACAATTTTTTACTACCTGAACAACTTTTTGATACTATTTTCTTTTTTGCAACTTTCATAGAGGCTAAGAATGAAGAGCATTCCACCTCCAGCAACAAAGGTTGCAAAATTTTGCACGGAGTCTAGTCATTGTTCCGTCAAATTAACCCTTTCTTGGCATGGATCTCAACTTGAAAAATTGACGATGTCGGGCTTAAATAGGCTTGATTCACCAATGGTAAAACGAGATTCTTTGGCAGAAATGGGCGTAAATTTCTTAAACGTTTGTGCTGTTCTTTGAAAATCACGAAATTTGGACATTATTTTTTTCCCTCCAAATTAACCATTTTTCAGCTTTAAATTAAGTTTTTTTACTTCAAATTAATATTTTTTAAATTTCAAATGAACTCTTTTTGTTAGCTTCAAATTATTTCTTTTTAACTTAAGATTTAACTTTTTTGCCATAAATCTCAAATTGGAAAGCACATGGCGTAGGGCCTAGGTGGGCATAAATCACCAATATAAAACAAGAAAAATTTTGGTTGAAATGGGCGTTAATTTTTTTAAAAACCTTTGTGCTGTCCTTAGAAAATTCTGAAATTTTGTTAAAGCTTTTTTCCGACAAATTAACCATTTTTTCTTCAAATTAACATTTTTCAAGGGGACCGCGGTAGCCGAGTGGTTAGCGTGAGAGACTCTCTCTGAGAGACGCCGCGGCGGTCGTGAGTTCGATTCCCACCGTCGCCTCTCTCCCTTTTTTCACGATAACCCCCCCCCCCAAATATGAACACACATATAAGAATTCGTCACCATGGTTAATATGCATAGATCATAAGGCAAAAAAAATTCAAATTAACTCTTTTTTAGCTTCAAATTATTTCTTTTTAACTTAAGATTTAACTTCTTTTTTTTTCCTATAAATCTCAACTTGGAAAACGGATGGTGTAGGGTCTAGGTGGGCATGTATCACCAATAATAAAACACTAATAATAAAACAAGAGAAACTTTGGCTGAAATGGGCGTTAATTTTTTCAAAATCCTTTGTGCTGCCCTTTGAAAATTCTGAAATTTTGTTATAGCGTTTTTCAGTCAAATTAGCCCTTTTCAAATTAAAATTAACCCTGTTTCAGCTTTAAATTAACAATTTTTAATTCAAATTAGCCGTTTTTTAAATCATTAAAAAATAGTTGGGAGATGGTATGAAATAAACGTTTAAAATTAAGTTTTATCCTTAGGATTTTTTTAAAATATAAAATAATTGGGCTCTTAGAATACCAGATGAAAATTAATTACAATTAACATTAAAAAATTATATAAAATTAAATGTAAAAATAAAGGATCCATTTATATTTTGAGATTAAGAGATATAAAATTAAATATAAAAACAGGTTTATTTATTTTTGTTAAAATTGCAAACAAAGAACAAATAATTTCTTTATGTATACATAAACTAGTATACGGGTATACAGGTTTTAATGAACTGACCAGAGTTGGAGGCAGTGAAGGGTTTGGAGAATAGGATTGATATCGATAGCGGCGTTTAAGAGCCGAATCTGTGTAATTATTTAATTATTATATCTTGGAATATGTATAAATAACCTGCTCCGAGATTCTGTGGGAACAAAAGAGGTGTCGGTAAAGTTGATGGTGTATATTATGATATAAATAGTCTAAAGAATGTTGGTGGGTCGAAGGAGTGGGTCCCCTGCTGTTAACTAACAGTGTCCAAACAGCAGGGAGTCCCCTTTGTAGCTTGGCTCCGACCCACACCATTACAACACTTGTTTTTACAATACAAACACGGACAAATCGTTTTAGTGCTCATTTTCCATTAGGGATATTTCGTGGGATCCGCGGTATGATACATTCACGACTCGTTACACTCGAAACGGGCCCCCTTCGCCCGGGAAAACGATCCTTATCCATCCTCCTTCCTCTTCCAAACGACTTCCTCCCCAAAACTCTCCGACCTACCAAACAGTTTCGTTCGAAAAGTTTCAAACTTTAAGATTATCTCGAGTTGTACAGTGAATTCGTAGGCCTGCCTTTGGAATTGAGAAGATACCTGATCAAGGATTCAAAACCGCATGGTCCGCTACTGAGTTCCCGAAGAGCTTAAAGCGCCCTTTTCCTCAAAACTTTTAGCTTTGTTCAAATTGGGAAACCGTGTTTTTTTTAATCTAATCGATACAAAGGAAATAATTGATCTCCCACTTAAAACGTTTAAAACTACAAAACTAAATTTAAAACAAAATTAGACCTAAGTCTTCATCGTCGTGAGATAAGGAATGATACGAAAAAGGTAAAATGTTGGGACCGCCGGCCAGTCGGCAAGGACACCTTGAGGTAGGTAATTGTCACTTTCTGATTGCTGGTTGACGCCGATTTGCGCAATTATCAAACCGTTCTCAGAAGTGATGAATGCCTTTAGCAAACCCGTCTGAGTTCGGGATCCAGGCTACTTCGGAGACAAGTCTCCTATGATAATTAGTCGTGTGAATTTCTCGAAACTTGCCTTGCCGCACTGGAAATGACTCATAAAAATACCAACCTTTAGAACAATAAATATTGTTTTGTAACTTGACCTGGGTCAAATGGTTAAACAACGATTCCATCATAAAACATAAAAACCTTCCCTCAGCACCTTTGGAATTATTGATTAACCTACCACAGATACACTCATTGAAGTAGAAGCTCAAGCAAATGCTCATAGGCCCACCCAACAATTCACAAGGCGGGGTTAGACAGGAAAAACAATGCGATTCAGGCCGAGACCGTAAGTATGCCGACTTACAACTCCCAAATTACACTTACTGCACCAATAGAATACCTCTTAAAGCCAATTCAAGAGCTGGAATCTTAGGAATCCAAAGACTGAACTGGCCTGGGCAAGGACCACATAGTGGCCGAGTGGTTATCGCGACCACACCAGTTCTGGGTTCAAATCCTAGCATACCCCTTGGAATTTTATTGAAGAGGAATATGAAAAAATTAAAGTGGTTCACCAGCGACACTCAACAAGTTGGAAGTTAACAACAAGTTCTGTATGACATGAAATACAATTACTTTGTGCAGATAAGCTATTGTGTTTTTAGTGGAAAACTTATAGCAGTTGAACACTGGGCCAGAGAAATAAAAAGGCTTCGAATATTAAGGTCTACTGTCTGACAGTCGGGCAGTATTCATAGCTTCTTGAGTCCTATGCGGATAATAATTCCTGACCTGGGTTGGTGATACAAGCAGTCATGACAGAGTGGAATACTTTTGGTACTGAATCCTACTGAGGCTTAGCAGCACAGAAAAGGACATGGGTTCATATCTTGTTGGGTGACATTCGTGGATTCCTGACCGGACACTGTGGCCTAAGAAAGCTGTGTGCAGGACACTTGCAGAGGAAACGTGCAGGTTTTTCAAGGAAGAGACTGCCTATCCAATCTTCGACATAAAATAACCACTAGCCAGGCCATGGAACGTAATGAACTACCTAAAGCTGACGGGGTTGTGACAGAGGTTGCAAAATCTATGGTCACCTTTTAAACTTAACAAAACTGAACTAAAAAAATTATACAGAAATAGAGAGAAAAATTGATCGTATGAGCACAGCAGAAGATTTGGTTGTCTCTTTTTCCTTATTCTGAAAAAAAAACCATAGGTCTCCTACAATATTGTATAAAGTGTGTAAATTTATCGCAACATTGAGTATTTATTTGCGTGAATGTGTTGTGTAAGAGAGAGACGATGGTGGAATGTTGACCCGATCGATTTTCAAATTTGTGTGTGTGTGTGCGTTGGAAGAGTACCAAGTTGCCCTTTCAATGAAAGATAAATAAGAAATATATTTAAGAGTGTGTTTATATTTTGGAGAGGTCCCTAGACGGACGAAAACAGGACTAATTAATTGATCCTACTCCGATACCGATTTTTTTTTTAACTTATGAAACTGGTTACAAATCTTTGTAAACGAATCAAAATATTATCAGGTCAAAAGAGAAAAACACTGATCCTAAGATAGCAGAATCCAAGCATTCACAGATCCGTCCATGAGGAAACGTGCGATACAGCGCGATAAGCCGGACCAAGGAAGATGAAATGCTGCGGATGTGTCTGCTAAACACGTGTGTAATGTCAGACATTTCTTAGAAAATATAAAAAATGGTTGGATTTGTTTTTTTCCGATTAACCCAACGATTAATGGAGTGTAGAAGATTTAAAAGGTTTAGATTAATAATGGATTAAGTGTTAAGTTAAGGCTCGGATTTGAATCTAGGTCATCGTAGGCAGAAAAAAAATGGAGAAAAAAATAAATAATTATAAATTGTTTGATGTTATATTTGTGCAATGTAAAGGGCTGAAATATTTTGCTTTTTGCTTTTGATGTGTTCATTAGCCATCGAATATGAACTGGAAAATCAACCTTTGATAAACTGTAATTTACAAGCCGAATATTTACTCCGAGAGTTTTTCCCCTAATTCCAGTGGCGCGTGTTTAAACGGAACAAGAAAACAATTATTTTACCAAAACAATTTCAAATGTAGGCAAACGACCGGGTCATTTGGAAAATCACGTCATATTAGATGGAGTTCCGAGGGCGGTGACCATGCAGACGGCAGATGATGGAAAAAGAAGAAGACGAACGAACGGCCATGGCACGGAATTGTCTCGGCGCAAGATGTTTAAACACAGTCACGACCGCGCGGACCGTAATAATCAAAATAAGTTGGCTTTTGGAGAAAGACGAGCCGGATAAGTACGTAAGGAAGAGCCACCGAGAGAGATGGCTATACGAAACGAGCGTGTATATAATTAGACCTTCTTGTCTATTTTTTTTTCTACACTTCACAAGCCCCAAGTTTGCTTTTATCTTGACGTATAATAATAAACGGAAACTATCTAGTTCCAAAATGGAATCTGACGCGTGGACATCAAAAATCCGACATCGTTCCACGTCAAGGCGTGTTTTGATCTTGCTTTCTTAACACCACTATAATTTGACATTTCAAAGCCATGGCTCCACAAGAAAGTTCAGAAACTTCGACGACTACCATAATAATATTTCCAACTAATGAAATTTAATCTGAACCGAAGAATAGAGAGTTGTACCTATCACTTCACGCAGTCCACCGGTAATTCCTGCTTTTCTAATTTACTATGATTACCGGTAGGCCTCAAGAATCACCCACCATGGGTGTTGGGATACACTGCCCAAACACTTTTTACACATTCACTCTTAACATACAAAAGGAAATACAAAACGATATACCACACCCATAAAATACCTGTTTCCTTTAAAAATCGAAACGGGATCCTACGTTGCTGTGATCAAGCGCGATTCTCATATTCATGGCATTCCTACACACTCTCTATACGGAGCCAGGGAATAACAACCTTCAATTAAGAATCAAGCGTTTTTCAACAGGGGTCGTTTTTGGCAGTCCAGGTTTCAGACCTCTGGTCATATTCGTCGAAGTTAACCTCCAAGGGGCTCCATTTCAACCCCAAAGCATGCAGATTTTAAGCATAGACTCTCATTCATGTAACTGATGTTCACCCATCAATTTTTACTCATTCACTGTAATAAATACATTCATCTTTAAAATTCTCTAAAGGAAACACAAAACAATATGCCATGTCACCAATAAAACACCCCCTTTTTTCTTCAAAAATCGAAACAAGGGACCCACGTATGGCCGACTCAAGCGCAATTCTCATATACGATGAAATTCCTACACGCTCTCTATGCGGAGCCAGGGAATGGCAACCTTTAATTGAGAACCAGGCCTTTCTCTGCATGTGTGGTTTTTGGCAGTCCAGGGGTTTCAGACCTTTGGTCATATTCGTCGAAGTTAAGCTCCAAGGGGCTGTCAACAGCCAGGACATTTCGTGCATGTCCTTGTTTATTTATAACACATTGGTTTAATGTTTTGAAAGTATTTTAATTTTATGGAGGGTTGTTTAAAATTGTCGAAAGTTAGTAAAGGTCTTCTTTTAGAAAATTTACGTCTTCTCTGTTTGATCAGGGCCCACGGTTGCCTCGCCGTCGATCACGATTAAACTTCCGTTAACGGAGATTAAGGCAAAACAAAAGGAAAACAGTGTTTCCAACATGGGTCACGATATCGTCGATAAGGGTCATAGTTCGCCAACGGTGAGAACGAGGAGAAGCCCGGCTAATTTCTCCCGTTCAAGAGAGGCCGCCCTTTCCAACTATCCGAACACTAATGAGATAACCTTCGACCCTTGTTTTTGGAAGCTTCTGGCTCCGTAGTAAAAAAAATCCTATTGACATAATGGTTAATTCGAGTGGATTATCGAACTTTCGCTAATCTCGTCCTTAACCTCTGAATTCAACCTGTTAATCAGGCCAATACTAAATCACGACCGTCCCTGCCGACTTCCCTCCATCAATTACAGCATATGGCAAACAAAGCGAACAACTCTGTTTTATTTATGAAATTCTTGGATCTTCTATTATCCATTTTTAATTCCGCGATGCAAATTTACTTCAACTCAATAATTTTGTTTTGTTTTTTACTTTTCCTCTAGTTCGAAGCATGCTTCAAAATTAATGATCTTTTTTACAACCCAGTAACATTTAAGTAATAATAATAATAATAATAATAATAATTGAAAATAATAACTTGGGAATGATTGTTATATTAGCCAAACATTTTTTTTTTAATCCAGTTTATTATTTAACCCTTTCTTGCCCAAAGTTGCTTCAGAGCAATGCCAACTTCAGCAATTTTGTTTAAGGTTGGCAAGAAATCCCGTGAGTTTAGGGCGGGCGCAGTGTTGCTCCCGCCGTGCTTCTACCCGTATATTGGCAATACTGATTTATTTGGCGCCAATCAAAACTCACAGGATTTCCCACTAACCTTTTAGCAAAATTGCTGAAGTTCACCTCGCCCTAAGACAACATTAGGCCATAAAGGGTTAAGCATTGCATAAAATAAGTAATACGCTTACTTTTACAGATTGCCCGCATGTAGGAGTAATATTACCAACCCCATTCTCACTGGTAGTTGACCTCCTTATTGAGCTTACCATAAAGGGCTTTAACATTCAATAGGCAGATGACATCATTAATCAGAAGCTAAATCGAACAATCCTTGGTCGAACTTATGCAATATGCCTTAAACTTAGCATGAAATGGTGCCTGAATAATGCTCTAAGTATAAACCCCTCAACGGCAAAATAGTTTGAGGCAAACTATCAAAATATTTGATACGGCGGTGACAGGTATAGAGGTCGTCTTCCTTTTGAAGAGATTTATAAATCTCTTTGCTTACACATACTTTTGTCCATATTGGTTCTGGTTTCATGGCTGTGCAGCTAGTTGGTCAGCCCGTTCATTTCCTTCTATGTCTCCATGCCCGGAAACCCACTTTAAAGCATTGTTTTGTTTTCCTAGAGTCATTAGGCAGTTTAGGCACTCCCAGACAAATTTGAAGTTAAATGCATACGCATTTACAGCCTGGCTGTCTGAGAGTATTTAAATATGTACGCCTTTCGTATTTTTCTGTATTAACTCCTGTGCTCAGAGTTGTATTGCATTGATCTAAGCTTGGAAAATTGTTGGGGTTAGTCCAACGGGCTTTGCTAGGGTGAAGTTCGGCCCTTTATCCCTACGCCTACTCCCAGTTCCATCTTTGTACCATATTGGGGCCCCTTCCTGAAACGTGGGGCCACTATTCTTCCAAAAGGTCAAAATTGGGTTTATCTCTCATTTTGTCAGGTTTGATTTGTTTGTTTCAACAGTTGCCCTAAATAAAAAATGTTCCCGTAGTCAAGTTCTATCGTTTAAAGACAGCGTTATTCTGTAATACCAGGAAGCATAATTTTTAATTAATTCCTTTTACTTAACGAGAGGTTAAAAGATAGTGCCTATTCGTAGATTGATGATGGGTGTTGGTCTGTGAGTCGTAGACCTCATGCTGAACTGACTGTCCGTCACTTGTCCGAGTAGAGTTTATATCAGATATAAACCCTACTCGGACAAAATGACAGACGGTTCTAAACTGAAGATGTAACAATGCCGAAACGCGTTTAGTTCAACCAACATACGAGTGAAGACGGTCCCAATAAGTGACCCCATCCCGGTTCAGCTTTCGTAGATGAGATGCTTTAATAAGCACAAAAATGAAGCGGATGCGAAAAGTGAGAGTTTGCTTTTTATTGCTCGTGTCGATAAGTCCTCGGCGTACTCTCACCGAAAATAGCGATATTTCACCCACGAGAAAAAGAAGAAAAAAAACGCAAGGGAAAAAACCGAGACTTAAATCACAGGAGTGGAAACGGTCTGCCTCGGGAGTTATTCTCTCACTGTGAGCGTGTTAAACGGCAAATCTAAATAATCGGAATTAACGATAAGCCCGAGGAGGCGCGGCGAGCCGGTGGTGGTCGGGCGTCTCATCTCATCATTATGCGCCTCTTCCACTGACTCTTAACCAGGCGGAGTGGGCCTTCGGATCACCACCAAAACGGCCCCTTACGTAAGGCGGCCCCTCGATAAAAGAGCGTAGTAAATCTTTTTTATGTGATCCCACCCACGGCACTTGTTTCCACGTCGTCCCCGGTTCGATTCGAAAGACGCCGTTTCCTCGGCTCCCCTGGAACCCTCGACGTTCTTCTTTCCAACTTGCAAAAGGGACTGACCGTCTGTCAAGAATGACCACAGGATGAACCTGTCTGTACCTTGCCTGCCTGCCCATCCTCGGTCCGGGACTGTCAGACGCTTATAGTCAATTCGCGAAAGGTTTGTGATATATTTATAAACGAAATTCCAAGAATTCCAACACACTACTGAAGATAGAAAAAATACAAAATCAACCTCCATATGATAGAAATTATCATAATCAAAATTATCATAATCAACATGTTTGGTCGACTTTTCCTATTATAACCTCGCGGGTTTGGTCTATCAGACTCGTCTCGGCTTCTCAGCATCATCAGTGGTGCGAGATGGCTAATGATAAACTACGAGCGTGTGGAATTGAATCAGCACAAAAATTTTCCAGATACCTCTGACTTTTTTTTCGAAAATAACAAAACTGCAAAAAAACGGTTGCAATAAAAAATCATATTTAAGGGCTTTTAAAGGTTGCTTAAAACGAATTCGAATTGCTTTTTTTTTTTGTTTTTTTCAAAAACGTTTTTCTCTTCCTTGTCTGAAAGAATCTTTTGGTTTATGTAATGTTTCATATATCTAAAAAAACGTTTTATGAAACTCCTCATATTATTTTATTAACTTTTAAAAAATATACGCCAAATGCTTAGCAACATTGGTTGAAATATTGTTTTAGCAAGAAACAAAGTTGTATTCTTGTTTTGCACCCTGAAAAACCACTGAATTCAATTTTTTAGAAAATCCAAAAAACATTTTTTCCCCAACTTTTTCATCTTTGATATTTTTCATTTCTAATTTTCTCCCTTGTAATGTCATCAAATGCAAAACTTACCTTCAAAGGCTAAAGAAGAGAAATTAAACTTTCTAACAAAAAAAAAAACTTTGTAAAAACGATGAATTCGGGCTCAACCCAGAGGAGTTTTAATTTTTACTGTGACCACGGACATTACAGGAAAAACAATCTCCCCAGGCGGATCGACCCAAAAATGTATATTTTTGGTTTACGATAAAAATTCGTTTAAAGAGTGCTTAGAACGAATCGGAATTTACGAAACTATTTTTTAACCTTACTTTTCTAAAAGTCATTTGGTTTTTGTAACTTTTCATAAATCTAACCACATCTAATAAAATCCATCATGTTATTTTATTATCCTACAAGAAATATACGCCCCATATTTAGAAAAGTAAGTTTTAAAAAAAAATTGTAGCAAGAAACCAAGCTATAATTGTTTTTTAGCACCCTGAATAAAATCCAAAAATAAGTTGTTTATATCAAATTTTTCACCTTGAAAGATTAAGACTTCTTTCACTTTTTGCCAGAATAACAAAAATGGCAGTAACTTTGAAACGGCTTTACCAATCCAGCAGGAAACTGCACAGAATTTTAGAAGCCATTTACATATTTACACGTAAAAGTACTAAACACGGTATCTTAAATAAATCGGCACTGGAAATACAAAATAAAACGTTTAAGGCTTTTTGTTAACTTCTTCCTCATTTTCTCCCTTATAATGGCCATCTAATTCAAAACTTACCGACATAGACATAAAGAAAAGAAGTTAAACTTTCTAACAATAAATTGTAAAACGTTGAATTTAGGAAGCATCCAGATTACTTATGAAATTTTTAGTGGAACAACGGACATTACAGGAAAAACAATCTCCCCAGGCGGATCGACCCAAAAATGCATATTTTTGGTTTACGATAAAAATTCGTTTAAAGAGTGCTTAGAACGATTCGGAATTGTTTTTTACAAAACTTTTTTTTAACTAGACTTTTCTGAGAAAATATTTTGGTTTTGGCAACTTTTCATATATCTAACCACATCTAATACAATCCATCATGCTATTTTATTGTACTACAAGAAAAATACGCCCCATGTTTAGAAAAGTAAGTTTTAAAAAATTTAGCAAGAAACAAAATTATATTATTTTTTTCGCCCTGAAAAAGCCCTGAATCAAATCCAAAATTATTTTTTTATCTCAAATTTTTAACTTCACAAGATTAAGCCTTTCATTTTTTGTCCAAATAACAAAAATGGCAGTAACTTTGAAACGGATTTACCAATCCCGCGGGAAACTACAGAATTTTGGAAGCCAAGAAAAATTTACATATTTACACGTAAAAGTACAAACAAGGTCTTTGTAAATAAATCAGAACCGGAGATATAAAATAAAACGTTTCACGCTTTTTGTTAACTTCTTCCTCATTTTCTCCCTTATAATGGCCATCTAATTCAAAACTTACCGACATAGACATAAAGAAAAGAAGTTAAACTTTCTAACAATAAATTGTAAAACGTTGAATTTAGGAAGCATCCAGATTACTTATGAAATTTTTAGTGGAACAACGGATATTACAGGAAAAATAATCTTCGCAGGCGGATCAACCCAAAAATGCATATTTTTGGTTTACAAGAAAAATTCGTTTAAAGAGTACTTAAAACGAATCGGAATTGTTTTTTACAAAACGGTTTTTTTTAACCATTGTTTATAAACAGAGGGAAAAAATCTCCTCAGGTTAATCAACACAGAAATGTACATTTTTTGTATACGCCCAAAAATCGTATTTAAGGACTTTAAAGGGGGCTTATAACGAATCGGAATTTTTTTTTCAAAAACTATTTTTTTGGCCTGCTTAGAATATTTGGGTTTTTGTAACTTTTTATATGTGTATGGTCCTAATTATTATTTGATTATCCTACATCGAAAACCGAATCGGTTGATATAATAACTATGTACATATTTATTAGAAAGAAAATTATATTTAAACATTTCCCATGGCATCAAGCGTATGATGAATTTGGGTAGAATCCAGAAGAGTTATGAAATTTTTAGTGGAACAACGGACATTAGAGGAAAAACAATCTCCCCAAGCGGATCAACCCAAAAATGTATATTTTTGTTTTACAACAAAAATTCGTTCAAAGAGTACTTAGAACGAATCGGAATTGTTTTTTACAAAACGGTTTTTTTAAACCTTTTTTTTTTCTGAAAAAGTATTTTGGTTTTAGCAACTTTTCATATATCTAACTACATTTAATACAATCCTATTATTTTATCCTGCTATTTTATTATCCTACAAGAAAAATACGCACCGTACTTAGCAAAGTAAGTTTTAAAAAAATTAGCAAGAAACCAAGTATATTTGTTTGTTTTTTCACCCTGAACAAGCTCTGAATCAAATCCAGAGATAATTTTTTATCTCAAATTTTTCACCTTGCAAGATTATTAAGCGATTCATTTTTTGTCAAAATAACAAAAATGGCAAACACTTTGAAATTTTTTGTAGTACAAATGGCAACGGAGGGAAAAAATCTACCCAGTTTAATCAACACAGAAATTTACACTTTTTGTTTACGCCAAAAAATCGTATTGAAGGACTTTAAAGGATGCTTAGAACGAATCGGAATTGTTTTTTTTTCTTTCAAAAACTTTTTTTTTGGCCTACTAATTTAAGTAGTTAATACTAGTTTAATATGAACCTAATTATTATTTGATTATCCTACATGGAAAACCGAATCGGCTGATATTTATCTATGTATATGTTTATGTACATACAAAGCAGAAAATCATATATAAACAAAAAAAATGTAAATTATATTATCTTTTCTTCTCGG
Source organism: Cimex lectularius (assembly GCF_000648675.2). Classification (NCBI taxonomy): domain Eukaryota; kingdom Metazoa; phylum Arthropoda; class Insecta; order Hemiptera; family Cimicidae; genus Cimex; species Cimex lectularius. The sequence continues at coordinate 1,251,814 of NW_019392776.1, forward strand.
GGTCTTAGTTCCCATGGCAAGTACCCTCGGACACGTGGCTAATATTTTTTCACCTAGTATCACCAAGAAAAGTAACATAAGTTCCAGCGAAATCGTTATCACGTTAGTAGCCTTCACTTATTTGATGAAATGGTAGTTAGCACATAAATTTTTTTTTAATTGTCTATTATTTTTTTAATCAAATTCATTAAGAATATTAATGTCGCGGCAAGTCGACGTCGATTTGGTTGAGCCCCTTTTTTAAGTAGTAACAACAACCTAGAATTGGAAATGGATGCGCAAAGTTTGTCTAAATTTTTTTGTGAAAAAACCTGGGCGCGGCTCTGATGAATTTTTCCCGACAGGGCGGAAAATGAGTATTGATGAGATTCGTATGGATGAGTTATTACCCGAATATGGACTGAGTCAGATGGGTCAGCCGCAGGTGCGAGGCAGGGGACAGATGAAGGCGGCCCCGGGTTTTTTCGAAGAAGGAATTAACATGCAAACGGGTACCGAGGAGGCCAAAGCATAATGGTCCTAATTTAAACCTTTCACTAATTGGTTTTTGAATTATTTCCCGACCCGGAGAATTTATATTTGCCGCCGCGTGTAAAGAGCTCGCGGCTTGAAAGAGGAAAGAAAAAAACGGGAAAAGAAGGACGGTCGAGAAGATGGAAAAGAAAAATGAGAAGAGAGAGGAAGAAGAAAAGGATGTGCCGACATCATCATGCTTTTGTTTTGAGCTTTTTTTTTATTTCGCCACCCTGTGACGTTTACTGACTGTAATTCATCTTCCTAGAGGAGGCATCGTTACAGCGGCATAAGAGAAATGATTCCCAAAGAACCCCTCTTTCAAATCCGAACGATAATTCAAAATGCCAACTCTTCTCCCGGCTCCTCCCACCTTCCGTGTAAATTAAAATAACCTGCATTGTTTTTAATTATCGTCGGGCTATTGTTTGTAAAGCCCAGACTTCTTATCCTCCGCCGTCCGGGCGATATTGATAAACAGCCTGTTTTGCAAATCTAAAGATACGTAATTCAAATAAAAATAACGAGATTAGAGTTCGCGTTTGGCCGAATTATACAAGACTTGACAAACATGCAATGTTGATAAGTCTTATCTAAGTAAACGTCGCACTTCGTGTAACACAAGCGCAAACGGAATAATGCTGATATTTCAAAAATCTAAAATTAATCATTAAGACAGTATAACCGGAATGTTGACAGTAATAAAAATGCGTACTTCGTTGGAGAAAAAAGGACAATACAGCTGTATCCTACTCGTTCTCGACTCAAAACGGGTTTCGGATTAAGCCTATCAGACTCTAAATGAAGATGGTTGGCGGGATTAGCCGGTCGGCGTGTATGATTGCGTCTACTTTCAACAGTCCATCGACTCGATCCAGTCAAATTTACGTCCACTTATGTTTAAACTGTCACATAATACATTTTCTCGAATGTTTTCAACATCTATTTAAACCCATTATATTTCGAGGTCTATTAACCAAATTACTTCTTTCAATTAATTAATCTTTTTATGTAAGATTTTGGTTGAAATGAAAAAGTTAGCGCTACGAGCGGGATTCGAACCCACGACCTTCGGCTAAATAGACCGCTGCTCGACCACTTGAGCTATCGTGTCTTCGATCCACTTGGACACCAACTTCCCATCTCAACCTACTACGGCAAAAAGGAGGGAAAATTCGAAAGGTTGTAGGTATTTAGCCGAAGTTCGTGGGTTCGAATCCCGCTCGTGACACCGACTTTATCATGTCAACCAAGATCTTAAATAAAAAGAATAACTAATTGAAAGGTTTTCATGACGGTGACATTGGGAAAAATTATTCGGAGTAGTTATGAAGGGGGGTATTGCCGCATCTCACGATTTCTAAATAAATTTAAAAAAAATGTGACAACCGTTGAAAAGCTGAAATATCCTGCTTTCAGTATATATCAACATCTTTTGTATTGTTCGTCATTATAAATGAGAAAAATAAGAATTAAATCGACAAAGATGCCTCAAACGTTTGATTTATCCATTATATTTAGTGGTTTATTGACCAAATTACTTCTTTCAATTAATTAATCTTTTCATGTAAGGTTTTGGTTGAAATGAAAAAGCTATTGCCAAGAACGGGTTTCGAACCCACGACCTTCGGCTAAATATGCCACTTGGTGTCAGAGTGGATCAAAGTCAGGATAGCTCAAGTGCTCGAGCAGCGGTCTATTTAGCCGAACGTGGGTTCGAATCCCGCTCATGGCACCAACTTTTTCATTTCAACCAAAACCTTACATAAAAAGAGTAATCTTTTTAAACTTTCTGTCTTTTAAGAACTTGTATAAACTTTCAGTTATCTGTGTGGTGATTAGTGACCGGTAGTCGATGATTATTCAGAAATCGTGAGATGGATCGGTCTGGTGTGATGTAGGTTTAAAAAAAAACATTTTCTTTATCGTACTAACGTTTCGATCTTTATTGAGATCATCTTCGGGGCTCAAAGTGTCAAAGGGCACTCTCAACACGTCACGCAAGAATGGCACACTTACGCAGAAAACAAACATTTTGATCCCTGAAGATGATCTCAATAAAGATCGAAACGTTGGCACGATAAAAAAAAAATGTTTTTTTGAAACCTACGTCACACCAGACCGCATCTCACGATTTCTGAATAATAATTTCAGTTATCTAATGGATTACATCTTTATTAAACCTCGTGGTTGATACGATGCTAGTTACGATTTAGAATAGCATGCCCTTAGAATAGCCGGCCTCGCTAAGATATTCTATCCTTCCAACTTTCACGCTAATAAATACATTCGCACAGTAAAATATTTTGTCAACCAATGTATGAAAGGGCTGTCTAAATGCGACCATATAACTTTATCTGCTTCAGGTAACGAATCAACGTTATTATAAACACTACTGACCTTTAAAAGATTTTTAAAGTCGGCGGGCAAGCTGATCTTATTTTGTGCGGATCTTATTCCTCATACTCTGTTAATATATGTTTAAGGCATCTCCGTGTCCCTCCTTGGCGAGGAGAAGCCCAGGTCAGCATGGTGTGACCTATCCACAGGTTAGTTAATATGAAAGACGGTTTTCGTTTAATTCGTCGGTCACGGTGGTCCAGTGGTTCTGCCATTTTTTCTCGCGTTGATTTTTAAAATAATTTATCACATCCACTGGACTCAGCGGGGTCTCCGGGTTATGCGGCCTCCTTGCCACTTGTAAAGTAGTTTTTTCTGGTCGGCTAACTGCTTTGGCTATTGGCGTCTCCTGTGGGTACTCGATATTCGATCACAAACATCCAAACTACTCCAACGTTCACGCTAATAAATACATTCGCTCAAATTAAGGTTATTATTTCAACTAACGTATGAATTGCTCATCTTCCGGGATATGCGACCTCCTTGCCACTTGTCAAGTAGTTGTAAATTTGAGGCTGGAAGGATTGATTTTGAATGAAAACGCTAAGACAGAGGAGTGAGCTTTATGAAATGACGTGAAAAATCCGGGAATCTACTTTTCTGAAAAAAGCTCAATAAATACGGCCGATTTTCTACAGTCGGTCAAAATGGATAAAGACCTTTTTTAAAGCTCGGTCGGTTAGCGGACAATATAATAAACCACCACAACGATTAAGGTATCACGATTTCTTGCCTTTTTAAAGATCATTCGAGCGTTGGAAACCGATTGGGTTAAGTTCGATAAATCCGAGCCACGGATGGATTATAAATTATTCAACGTGTAAAACTGATATTTTTACGAGTACAATAAAACAGGCATATGACAATTAATCTACAAATAAATCGCCAACCGGTCGAAGGATAGGCCATAAATATTTTTCGGCTATCCAAAGTAGATAAACTCACCGTTTCTAATTTGTAAAGCGGTCGGATGCGAAGATGATGATGAAGGGAAAATATTTTCTTTCGGCTTGAAACAAAAAGAGGAGGCATATTAATGGAAATGGAGCCGAGAGCACAATAGCTATAAATCAATAAGATGGTTCCTCCATTAATACCTGTCGGCCCCGAGGGTTGAGGCTACCTTTTAATTGGATGCAATAATGCTCCCGTTGTGTTGTGCGCTATTACCTTAGGCCTGAGTCAGTTGACCGAACAAAGGAATGTTAATCCGTGAATAGCTTTTGTTATGGTGTCTCTTGTCGAGGGACACTCCTTTCCTAGTTCTAAACAAACTCACAACGCGATAGATCCACTTATAAAATCCCCACCCACCCGGTTTCCCTCGCACGAAGCACCGGGAGAGAAGCAGCCAATTCACCATAGGCTCGGTTCCGTTTTTACCGTTTTCACCTAATCGAGATGCACAGACTCATCTGCAAGTTTGTTACCTGTAACTGTCTGAATACTGCGTAAAATGCAAAATATGCAAAACTGACATACCATGAGACAACAACATTCCCCACTTCATCGAGTTTCAGCCAACATTGGAGGAGAAAAAGCACGCAGTCGCTGCGATTTTTGGGCTCTATGCACCAACTTGGTTTAAACTGAGTTCAGAATTGAACCGAGTTTAACACAAAATGTGTGGTATTTAGTGACCGTTATTTGATGATTATTTGGAGGTCGTGAGATGCGGTCTGGTGTGACGTAGGTTTTAGAAAAACATTTTCTTTATCGTGCCAACGTTTCGATCTTTATTGAGATCATCTTCAGGGCCTGGGATTTATAAACATTGTTTAAATTTTACAAATACATGTAGTATGTGAAACAAAAGAATTTATTCAATGCTAGAAAATTTTAGATTAAAAAAAATTAGTTTATACAATGATACAAAATTTTAGATTAAAAAAAGAATTTATACAATGCTAAACAATTTTAGATTAAAAAAATCTAAAATTTTCTATCATTGAATAAATTCATTTTTCACAGCCTACATGTATTTGTAAAATTTAAACAATGTTTATAAATCCCAGGCCCTGAAGCTGATCTCAACAAAGATCGAAACGTTGGCACGGTAAAGAAAATGTTTTTCTAAAACCTACATCACACCAGACCGCATCTCACGATCTCCGAATAATCAATTTAACACAAAAATTGCCCTTTTTTTTCCAATTTATCTTGAACCGAGTTAAAATTATGAACCTGGTTCAATTTTGAACGGCCGTCGAGCGTAGATTAAGTTAGTTAAGAGCTAAGCGACGTTCTATTTTATATATAATTGTGAACGCCCGAAACCCCATATGCTCTGCAATGCTAAGCATTTTGAGACCGAGAAAACCAGAGGCCACTTTAACTCCTGCTGCCAAAAATGCCAGAAGTTCGACCTTAGTGTCTTAAAATACAAGGATGGATTCACCGATTCATATCGCATACGTTGCCAATACGGTCAATTATATTTTATACACTCCTCCAAAGCTGTGGATGTGTTCAGTACTCCCAGAAAATAAAAATAAAAACTAGAAAGCGCAGTTTTCCATTCTTCAGAAGGAGAACCGCCAGGTCATCGACACATCGTGGTGCACTACCGTCAAAGCGGTTCAACGTTAATTTCTGCTTTAAGCCCACAATGTTATCCCACTGAACAACCCCTGTGTTGAGTGAGGATAGGGCTACAAGCTGACCCGCGATGGCATGAGAAAACAAAACCGTCGTTTAGGACTAACGATATTACACTTTGCTTGCCATCGACTGTTCGCAATCCGTTTTCCCACGTTCGTAAATCATATCGTTCCATGATTCCGACTATAGAATGGGGCTATTTACCCAACAGACCACGAGTTTCATAATATAAACTATGCGTTGTTAAAGACGCGTTCTTACGATTCAACTTTGGTTCTCTGTTCTCAATGATAGAACACGATTCATTGCATATTTATTTATACTCGAGTCCTGTCATGACCAGGCCGCGAGGTTCATGAATACTTTTATATTAAATGCATAGATTGCATTCCTGGAAATCCGAGGATGTCAGAATGGTCAACAAAATTTCTCCGACATATTTGACGAAATACAAACACAAAAATACTATAAATGATTGCGGTGGGGTGAGCGTAGTGTGTAGGTTCACTTTTTGTAAATGATGGTCCTACTCACAGATTACAACGATCCGGATTTCAAGCATTAAACGATCATCATCAGGTTGAAGGAGTTACAAACACGTGTTTCGATATGAATCGTAAGAGTGAACCCGCCGATCCACCGCTGACGGGACGTTCCAATCAGAAGCTGGTTTTTATTACCGCTCAATTTAGTACGAGGTAAAAACGTGATTTACAACACAACTAAATATTATCCTAATATTAATCATATATGAATTTAGTAGTCATAATTAGCCGTATAAATTATTTTGATTAATCATACTTTTAATCTAAGGTCTTGGTTGAGGTGAAAAAGCAAGGGTCACGAGCGGGATTCGAACCCACGAGCCGAAGCTCAATATGCCGCTGCTCTAACCACTTGAGCTATCGTGACTTCGATCCACTCGGACATTTCATCTCAACCAAGAACTTAGATTAAAAGTATGATTAATTAAAATAAATAATACGGTCAATTGCGATTCATGTCGAAACGTGTTTTTAACTCCTTCAACTGATGATAACAAAGACAAAAAGAATTTATATGCTGTACATTGAATACATCATTCTGAGAAAAAAAATTAACGATAATATAGAATTAGCTATGATCGCGAGTGATGAGCGTTTAATGCTTGAAATGTGGATAATTCTAAACAACAAATCTGCGAATAGAACCATCATTTACAAAAAGGAAAAAATATATATATTAAAAAACCTACGGAAAGTAGCACAAACAAAAGTGAATAACTTCACTAACTGTAACCATGCAGAGACTACAGTTCTCCTTGAGGTTGAACGAGGTTCAGCAGAACGGTCGTCCCGTAAATGGTGCTGAGTATAAACGAGGTTCCAGTGAACTCAGTTTAAACCGTCATTGGTGCAACAGGCCCATAAAGCCTTGGAGCTTTTTCACGGTATACCTATGCCAGAAGACACTCTGAAAAGGTCAGTTTCACTTAATACCAATTATAGAGCGACTCTTGGCCGTATTCAGCACAACCAACTGCCGAAATTCGGAGACATTCGAAAGGCTATTCGGGCAACGAGGTTGGAATGTGAATAATGGGCGGCAGACTGTTCGGCTAAGAGTGTTTCAAAGGACGAACTTCATAAATAGTTTAATACTGCCGACGGATTCTGCCTTTTTAAAACAAATTATGTAGTGTGTTTTCAAAATTTAAAATTTGGTTTAAGTTGATTGACAACAAGATTCGTGATTTACAAGTTGTTTACATTGTTTTCACAAACCATAGTGAATTCTGAAAGTCTCAGAGCCGAACAGTTTACGTCGTTTAACGACGGTAGTAAGTCCAATATGGGGCTGCTTTGGAGGTTCTGTGGTCTTAAAAGCCTCGAAGCTTTTTCACAGTATACCAATGCCAGAAGATACTTTGAAAATGTCAGTAGTTCAATACTGCCAACGACTGATTTTGCCTTTTTTAAACATATTATGTAGTACCTTTTCAAAATGGCGGTTGGGACAGGTTTTTTTTCTCCCCAATTGACTTCACGACTGGCGCCCGGTTATCGCCAATATACCACCTATTGACAACAAGATTCGTGAAGTGTTTACATAGTTTTCACCAACCATAATGAATTCTGAATAGCTTAAAGCGAAGAGCCTAAATATTTCGCTTATACAATTTTATGTCGTTTAAGGATGGTAGTAAGTCCAATACGGGGATGCTCTGGAGGTTCTGTAGTCTTAAAAGCCTCGGAGCTTTTTCACAGAATACCAATGCCAGAAGATACTTTAAAAATGTCAGTAATTGAAAACTGCCAACGGCTCATTTTGTAGTTTTTTTAAACAATTATGTAGTGCCTTTTCAAAATGGCGCTTGCGCGGTTTTTCCTCCTCAACTGACTTCACGAATGACAATCCTCGCATGGCGAATATTTTCTGTTTACATCGTTCATCACATAAGATATATCTACCATTTATAGGCTGAATAAAATCATTTGGCTCGAATGTAGCCGGGGTTGAGCCGATGGCGTATCTTTGTACGCCATTTTAAGGCCAAGACCATAAAGAAATATCGTAAGAAGAATCTACTCGAGCGACGAGTCGAAGTTATTGGAGCTGTAAAAGGAGTCGATTCCGATAAAATACTTACGGCACGACCGGCTTACTTTAAAAACTTGCACGGGGAAAAAAAGCGCCTGGCGATAAAAGAGCCCTTCAGTAAACCCAAACATTTAATAGTTCATAAAAGTCGGATCGATTCGCTTTGTTACCCCGACAGAAATTTTTCCGAGGTCCGGTTTTAAAAAATATATGTATTGTTTTTGAAAAATGGTCCGGCGTTTGTAGCGTGATTTATTTTTTAAAGGAGGATTAAATTTTTTGTTTTAAAATCACTAAAGCACCTCCTGATAAAAATGTGCACGCCCATTCATTCGGGATAATTAACAATTCTATTCATCTGCTTTTGTGGGAAATTAATTTCCATCAGATTTTTCTCCAACAAATCGGGTCTGAAATATACAATATGCAACCCTTTCCGAAATGACTCGACTGGCGTAATAACACCCTACTCAACGATAACAAGACCATGAAAGGTCAAAATGTGTCAGGTAGGAAAAATGTCACTGGTGACTTGGCATCCCTTTCAACTACTGCGACCTAAAAGATCTATTGTGGAATCGACCCATCTTTATATCCAAACCCCGAAAAGTGACTGGGCAAGTCGTCCAGTGGAACCGAACTACGACGGCCGTTCAAGAGCCGAACTATTTGACCAAACGGACGACCGGCAAAATGGCCGAACGCCGTCGTCCACTGTAGCCGATTTTCGTCAGTTCACGACACAGCCCAAATGGATGTGGAAGATTTGTTGCTGCTCGAAAATTCGAGACGAATGAAAGAAATAAGCAAAAATATTGGAAGTTCGATTTCTAAAGCTATCCTTGACCACAGATTACGCTGGACATCCCTCCGATGATAGAGTGAGTGGATCACGCATGTCCCAAGAGCCCCTCGCACTTATCAATTTTTCGCAATCCATCGAAATGAAAAGGTAAGCAAAAAGCAAAGAACGGCGTTAAACAATGGTGAGCGTTTGATGTCACATGGTTGACAGTTGAAGTTGAAGTAACAATTCGGCCGAATAGGACTGGAAAATCCAACTTTATTTGAATCGTAAAGTGCTTCGGCTGTATACGGCCCAACACGACCGAGCGAATGGGTTCTAATGGACGCGTGCTCATTCGTTTCTTCGCTTTTGGATCATCCAGTCTTATTCGGCCGTGCAACAGCTCCAGTGGACGGCGGCCTCAAGGTAGTTAAGCATTTTCCGGGGTTCTGCTGCTATGCAGTCATATAAGACATGTTCCAATGCTTCTGCTTGTTTTCATTTTTTGAGGTCGTAGTTGAATGAACACTGATTGAGATCTTGACGAACCTTCTTTTTTGGACCTGGTAAACTAATCCAGTGGTCATTCCTTTCTCCATACTGTTCAGTTCCCCTTTTAACAATATTTTGGGGTGTGGTGATTTGCCTTTTGCTTTTGCTAGTTTGCCAGCTTTTCATTGCCTCCTAGGAGTGGAGGTTGAATATGTTCAATCCCAAACCAGCTTTGAGTTGAAGGTAGAATCTGAAGCCTTCAGTGCTGCTCTACTGTCTATGCTGTCTATGAGTATCGTGCACGTTTTAATCCTTCTGTGATTATCTCTTGTCCACAGTGTTTTATTGCTTGGATCTCAGGTTGGGAGAATGCTAGTATGGGATTAGAGGTTTCTCTATGTCAAAATTTGGGCCTTTGACTCTCACCACTTCAGTTTAGATCAATCTGCTTTCCATAACAAGGATATTTCAGGGTATTTCTCTTCTAAATATCTTCTTTTAGGTACTTAATTGAAAGTTTCCTGGTGTGCCTTTTATGTAATTCTGTAAGTATATTCACAAATATCTCATAATATTCTTCTCATGGCAGTCGCTGCCTCTAGGCCGGAGTTTGCCTTTTAATCGTAAATTATAATACAATAGACCTTTTTTTGGATGTTAAGAGAAATCCTTCAGCTTTTGCAGAGTCAACGTGTTCATTTTGACAAAACAGCGTAATTCGTCTGGGGGTAATTGAAGACAAAAAGAGTGGTGTAACCCACGGTTTTACTTCACACCTGATTTTATCTATTGGAATATAGATTTGGTCAGAAACTTGCTAAGAATATCAGAGATGTTTAGAATTCCCTGAGGTTTCTACTTTAGCAAATATCTTCTCGCAGTGTAACCGGTTGTACCAAACACGGTTTAAACTGGGTTCGCTGGAACCGTGTTCATGATTTGAATCAAGTTCAGAGGGTGTAGACAGACATTCTGTAACTATTGAAGAATTCATAATTGTCTGATTCGTTCAAATGGTCTCGTTTGGTTCTCAAATTACTTTGTAATATAATAACCTTCCAATTCAAGGAAATCTTTGTGATGGATAATTCATTCACATTTATTCGTGAAAATTCATCCATTCTGATTACCTATTTGTAATAGGTATTTATTATCCAAATGTATTTCGTTTACCAACGAACTACTATATACCGAGGTTATGCATTTTAGCATAAAATAATTTATGAACCTCTCGGCATATATACAACTAGACTTGATAAGTATAAATAAATAATTGAGAGGAAATGCATTGACTTCTATCATAAAAGAAACAGAAATCGCTAAACTTAATGATCATTAAACGCATTTACGCTAAAAATACGTTCTCTCGATTCGAACCCAGTCGCAGATTTGAGTTGGACGCCCTAAACAAAGACTTCCTGCCACCAGGCCAATACTCATACGGGTGGCATTCTTACTCGCTCTCCATAAGGAGCCAATGAATGACACCCTTTAATTAAGTGGGACAAATCAAGCCGTTCTCTACACGTTCATCTTTGTGAAGACACTAGTAAGTTGATACCTACTGTGTAAAAAATTGGTATATGACACTGCCGATTCTTTAGTTTTTAATTCGACACCTTTTTCCAATTTTGCCTCAAAACCTCGTTATCAAGCAAAATTATCTAACTAATCTAACTGAATCCACCATAGATCATACCATATTACGCATTCGCGCTTATAAATATATTCACTCAATACTAACCCAAAACTGGCAAATACGAGTCGGGCGCACTAACCGCACCTAAATTCGGAACCGTTCCTACTCGCTCTCTATAAGGAACCAAGGAATGATACCTTTCAAGTAACTGGGACACAAGATTACAAAAATTTGTTAGCGTTGAATTAAGCAAAAATTGGGTGTGTCTAAGCCTTTGACCTTGTTTTTTAATTTTGTCTCAGTACTTTAGAATACATTTTTCCACAATAATTCTACCCATAAAAGCGGGCTGCAATATATTTTTTCTTTGTAAATATGATGATTCAATCAGATTTATATACAAAAGATCAATTTTTATAAAGAACCTGTGAACAAGAACGAATTCAATTCGCTCGATGGCGTTCAAAGTTGAGCCAGGATCATGAAAAATGGCAATTTTTGAGATGAACTCGGTTCAGTACTGAACTGAGTTTAAACCAACTTGGCGCAATGGATTTTTTTGTATAGTCGATTTTCTTCATAGACAAATAAAATATTATTTCGACCTAGTATTTTTTCGAATTACATGAAAAAATTTATATTCTAAGTTTTAGAAAATTTATTAGATGATTTACTAATTTCTACTCTAGAGTTTATATCCTCTAATTTTCTAGGATTTTACATGGCCGACTTAATACTTTTTTTAATATAAAACGGGTCAACTTTTGAGTTGAACTCGGTTCAGTACTGAACTGAGTTTAAACCAACTTGGCGCAATGGATTTTTTTGTATAGTTGATTTTCTTCATAGACAAATAAAATATTATTTCGACCTAGTATTTTTTCGAAATTACATGAAAAATCTTTATATTCTAAGTTTTGGAAAATTTATTAGATGATTTACTAAGTCTTTTACAATTTGACCTGCTTCAGTGTAGTTAGATTTTTTTTTATATATGTACCGAGAAAATTAATTAAAAAATATTAATTTACTATAATGCAGATAGCTCGTCTAAATGTATTTATATATTTGTAATACTGAAACATTAAAAAATAAGAACAAACCGATGATAACATGGAAAATTTCTTTGTTTGCGGCGATTGTTGAAAATAAAAATCGAGTTAGGATGAACCGGTGACTGTCACCGTTTGACACAGCTATCTTCGAATAAACTACAGTACGTAATGCGATGAGTACGATGGGCTTACTTTAAACAATGCCGAAAATGGATTTTTTTTTTTTTTTGGACAGACTAAGTTCTTAATTTTTAGTGTGGAATTTTCCTAAGTCGACGAGATTCCAGTCACGCAACCGGACGCGGCCGCCGAAGATGTGGATATGAGTTTGTTGGGAGAAGACATTGTGATGGATTTGATGTGGGGTGGTAGATAAAACGTGTCGAGAGGGTTGGAGTGCGCAGCCTCCCCTCGGCGAATCGATCCCTTTCACCTTAGCCAATCCGCTATTTTCACAGAGCTCGACTTGTTTCAGCCCCGAGGGTCAGGAAGAGGGTGCTCATCCCTCCTGGCGAAACGGTACAAATGCCTGCGTCGTACGCTTAACACGTGACGTCAATTAGTGCCATGTTTAAATTTATCCCATTGTACCACGTGGGGTTGTTTCATCCCCGTCTTCTCGCTTATTTTACCTTTACCTGAACTCCTTTCCACAAACTTTTTTGTTTTTGTAAATACAAACGCTGGGGATGTTAAGACAAAAATAAACCGGCTAAAAAGAAGAATCATGTTTTAAAATCAAGGTCTGCATATCCTGGCTGGGTTTGTCTGAACGATTTCTGATTAGTATAGTCTTTTTTATAAAGTCTTGTCTCATAAATATTGAGGACTGGGGTGCAATTGTCCCCGTCATCTTTCGTCAACTGGGAAAAATATCGCAATATTTTCCAATTCCAACTTTTGAAAGTGATTCGAAACCTTTCTTATACATTTTTTCTCGGCATTGTTTTAACTTACAGATCGTGTGGAAAATGACACTGCTTAAAAGGTCGTGAAGGATTATCGGATAACCTTATTAATTGAATCGTTGGATTGGACATTAAGGTCAGTGGATCGAAGTCACGATAGCTGAAGTGGTCGAGCAGCGGCGTATTTAGCCGAAGGTCGTGGGTTCGAATCCCGCTCGTGACACTAGCTTTTTCATTGCAACCATTACCTTACGTGAAGATTAATTAATTGAAAGAAGTTATTTGGTCAATCTATAAAATATAATGGATTAAGGTCAGTGTGGATGGTGATTTTTCTTAGCATGGATCGAAGAGAATGAAATGTTATAATAATTGGGTTTTTCGGTTGAAGCTTCTATTCCGTCCGTCCGTACGTTGATCTTAGGTCATATAACCTTCCAGTCCCTTGTCTTTTATAAAAGGTTGAAGCTTTTGGTCTTGAGGAGACACGGATGGTTCCGAATGGGAAAAAAGGATGGTTTGGTCGTTAAAGTGTGAAAGGAATGGACCAAAGATGCTTCCTTGTGGAATTCCAGTTTTTGTAGGACTAACTGAAGCACCGGACGATCTTTGACCGACAGCAGCGGACTGACAGGGATTATAGGGTTATTGTAGTGATATTAGGAAGTGGGGAGAATTTGATCTTCAATTTACGAAATCTTCTAACAGGGTGAACCCTTTAGTCTTCAGAAGACAACACATGGTTCCGAATGGGAAGAAAGGATAGTTTTGTCGTTAAAGTGAGAAAGGAATGGACCAAAGATGCTTCCTTGTGGGATTCCATGATTTCTAGGTGTAACTGTATATCTGTATCTGAATGTTTGACCAACTGTCAGGGATTATAGGATTAATAAGTAAGTAGGAGGGTTTTCTTGATTTTCCTCAGTAGGCCCGGGTGCCAAAATCGATCGAAGGCATGGTACGCGTCTAGAAAGACGATACCGCTTCCTCCTTCTGTCATTATAACCAGTTTCCAATTACTAGTTCACTGCTGGCTGGAATTTCAATTTTCACCGTCCAGGACGGTAATTTTATTTTCAAATTTCTTACGCGGAGGGGGGATTTGAATTTGTTCTTACCCCGATATTTTAACCTCCAAAGAATCTAGTAAAGTATCTGTCCATCTTGCTCTTAAAAACACCTTTCGCTGTGAAATGTGAAATCTTACGTTCTGATATTCTATGGACCGGGAATTTCCGGCCTTAATTCCAAAACGGGTGCCCACGAAACCAAGCGAAATTCTTCGGATGCACGACACACCGCCAGAAGGGAAAGGGAAGAATCTTATGAATTCGGTATCACACAGCGCAGACATGACGCCTTTTTGGCCGTCCCGACGGATTTTTGAGATCCCACCCGAGGTTGACAATCAACGCTTAGCATTCCAGGCAATGTTTTGGCCATGTTTCAAAACAAAATGGTATCACGAGTAATAGTCCCGGGCCATCACATTTGACACTTATCGTGTTCATTTTATTATGGGGAGAATAATATAAAAATGTCCGTCGTATTGTCTATAAAAAGAATCCAGGACCGTTTTATAGCGTGTAAATAATCGATTGTAAACTTTCATGGGGATTCTTTTTACCCTATACATCGGGAACTCATAATTTAGACTTAGATATTACGACTTTGGCCGGTTATATTGTAGGTCCCCACTTGGCGCGCCTGGACGGCAGACGGTTGTAAATCCGGTCGGTTTTCGTAATTTCGATTTAGAGAGACGGCAAATAGGGCGTAAATGGGTTGCTGTATCAATGGAGGCCGTTTTCCCCGCTTTTCACACGACGGACGAGACACCCCGTCAGCGAGACCGATCACTTTTCCCCAGTCGGCGAGAAGCCAAATGGAACTGTCCTGTCCGTTTATTACCCTTCCCATCGGGCCGTTTTTATATCCTCTCCAATGCTTTTATTCAGACTGTAAATCAAAGCTTCCGAGCTTAGTAAGAAGTTCCGATCGATAACAATTTCTTAGTTTATAGAGGAAATGAATACCACCTTGCTTCCTTTATCGAAAATGAAAGTTAAACTGAAACAACACGTTCAGATCGTGAATTTGGAGTAAAAGTGAACCCTAAATAGAGCGGGCTCTGAGAGTGAGATTGAGGTTACAAATTGAAAGGTGCGATCAGCCCTGAAATGAGGCATGGTTCACGGCTACCATTCGCCGCGAAAGAAAGGCCAGAACAACCACTGCAGACTATTTCCGGCTGTTGAACGGATAGAAAATTCCGACTGATGGATGGCCACCAAAAATCCATAAAATATATCCGTCTTTAGTATATTATTTACTCTTTGAGAAAAGTCGATAGTGATGATTGTCATCGAGTATTAATCATCGGGTTACTGAACACCATGGAGGAGGGGGTCATCGGCGCCATATAGGTTTCTCATGATAGTTTAGCCCGGAATCGTTTGTACCGGGCTAAATCTAAGAAATGGGATTTGTAGGTCGGGATTGGATTAATGCATGAAAGGAGTTCAAGGACAGAAGTTTAGGGAACGCTTGGCCAGTACCGTTCAAGACCGTAAGTCCGTACCCTACAGTCACACAGCTAAACTGGGTAAAACTCACCAGTCACTACATTTGTGTACCCCAATATGCGTGAGGAAAAAGAAAGAGCCACAGCTCAATGAGAAAACTAGGATACTAAAATAGATCGAGGGAAAAATCTTGCAATTCAATGACCATCTACTTTTTAAAATCGAGTCAATTGAATTTATCTAAGGAATTGGGAAAAGTAAAATAAACCAGACTGCTGCCGTGCTTGCGGAACACCAACGCTTACTAGAGTATCATGATCAGGGTAGTACGGCTCTATACCAGAGTGATAATAACCTATGGTAGGTTATGCAATGAGGAGGAAGAAACCGCCATAGTATTTGTAGTGAGAAGCAACAGCTTTATATAGACTTAAACTTAGTACTGAGAATACTTGGGAATTACAGACATGGCAGTCGATGGTCTTCACCTTTTTAAAAGAAGGAAGGAGTCAGTTAAACTGAACTAAGGGACTGGTAAAGTACAGCCGGAAGGCTGCAATGCAGCTCTACAACGGTCGCTTACATCTGAGAAAACACCTACAACATGAGTACATCAACGATGACCCCATTTGAAGGTTATGCAAGGAGGAAGAGTGTCTCCCTTATTATTTTACAACGCGAGCATCGCCAAAATGCAGATATAAACTAGGAACCAGCGAATTCAATGGTTTTTAAAAGAAGGACGGAGTAGCTGAACTGAACTAAGGAACTGGAAAAAGTATAATAAGCTAAAAGGCTGCAGTGCTTAAGGAATACCAAACCCCGCTTTGTAGTATCATCATCATCAGGGAAGTGATACAGCTTCTATAATGATCGTCACTTGCATCTGACACACCTACAAAGCATATTTGAGAGATATCAGGGCTACAGCCATCTGGATGTCCTTGATCGACTGGCGGAACGGGGGTTTGAGGAATTGGAGATGGTATTTAAGAGGGTCCCACGAGAAGATAGACCCAGGGGTTTATTATGTCGTCAGCGTAAAGATAGTGAAAAGTAGTGAACTGAAGATTCTCCCCTGGAGGACACAGAAATAATGGCTTAAGGAAATTATATGAACCGCGAAGACGCCGTTGAAGCTAACTTAACTGAACGCAATTTTGATCTTTAGTAAGAACCCCTGTGTAATATCCCAATCTAATGCAATGTAATCGCTATAGAATTTTATGATTTTTTGTAACCACAAATAGGCAAATTAGTATTTTAGCGTTTTGGTCGATATATAAATAGAATGCGTTTTCCGTTAATTTCATATAGTTATCATCTTAAAAAAACCCACTTCTTAGGATAAATCTGTTCAAATTTCAGCAAGAGAATGCAGCATGAGCATTGTTTTCCATTTACGCCAAATGGTTCACGCTAGATGGGCTTAGTTTAAAACGCCAATTTTTAAACCAAACGGTATTTTTACGATAAGTTGAGCCTCTTACCTTGTGACCCTTTGCCGGTCATGTAGTCTTCCTTACAAATAAATTTATTATCGTCTAAGACGTACAGTTCTTCCCCCGTCGAGAGCTGCTTTCGGCATATCATACACGTGAAGCAGTTCAAATGGAAAACCTTTCCCCTAGCTTTCCTGACCAGATCGCTCGGGGATATGCCTTGGAGACAGCCACCGCATTTCGTGCCGTATCTCCTGAAACAGAACAGAATTTATTGTATTTCAATGAGGTATTCGAGACGAGGCGAAACCGGGTGGAGAACCGTCGAGGGGCAGGAGCGAGAAAGCCGAAGAGAGGTCGGTGCGTCGGCTTTCAAAAGCCTTTATGTCCTTGGATCGAAGCGTTTACGATCTTGTCACAGACAATAATCACCGACGGTTTAATAGCCTGTCTTTACTCCTGCTCTTTTCGACATTGATTGCTTTTCGTGGAAATCAAATTTTCACCCGGAAAAACAGAGTTGTGTAGTTCCAGTACCCCACCTCGGTTTCATTTTTTTTTTTTTTTGTATTTTTCTAATGAAATTGTCCTTACCTGAAAAAGTCGTTCCGGCAGAAGAGTTTCCCCTCGCGGCTGAAACACTTATCCGTGAGATTCCCGTGACAGTCGACACACCGGACGCATTCCGTGTGCCACGTCCTGTCCAATACATTTAATAGGAATTTGTCCAAAATTGGCTTTTCGCATCCGGCGCAGACGATGATCATTGCGCTCCCCCCCACCAAACTGCCTCCACCACGTCCTGAAAACAAACGGAAAACTATTAGTATTATGATAAACGAACAGAAAAGAAAAAATCGAGTCGAGGATCCATTCGAAGTTAACAGTACACTTCTCACACGTTTATGACTTTCGACCTATTCATAAATATATTTTCAGGAGTATCAAACATTCCTAGCTTATACATAATATTGTGAACACATTGTTTTTTTTTTTCACAGGTCATAGCACTAACACTAAGACGAACGCAGTACTCGGAAGACACAAGCCATGAGAAATCAGCCAATGTGGGGGATTAAGAGAAAGGAGATCTCAAGTAGTAAGGTTAAGATGAATCGTAAGGTGTGACTCTTAGAATCGGGAATGGATAAAAGGAATGTTGAGGTCGTTGTGGATAGTGATGTTAATGACGTAGTAAGGAGCTTTGATAATTTGTCTGAAAGATTGAATCCGCTGTATATTGAATAACTTTGTAGACCCGTTCAGTTCCGCCCAGTATATCCAAAGTGGTCGCAGAAATATCATTTATAGAGTTGAGTTTTGACAGTCAAAATAGATTTCTGTCCTATAAGTTTTCATAGCTTTCCAAGTTAACTTTAGTCTTCTGCGGAAATTTCACGTCAGTCTGATGTTTAGGTATATCCGTAGGTACGCCCAGTATGTCCAGAAGGGTCGCAGTAATGTATTTTACAGAATTAGCTGAGTTTCGACGGTCAAAACTGATTTCGGTCCTAAACGCCATCCTAAGTGCCCAAATCTTCCGTTAAGTTGTCTCTGAAGTCTTGTCTCTTGAATTTTACGTCATTCTTAGTGGTGAAGGTCATCCGTGTCAGTAATGCTGACTAAATATAAACCTAAGTATTTGTTTTAATTAGATGTGAGGTCAGTTACGCAGTAAGGGATTTGACAATTTGCCTAAGGACTTTTGATTGTTAGGATTAGATGCACTGGATGTTTGATGGCATGGCAGGCATGGCTTGTTGTCGCAGTAGTCTTGTCTAACGTTAGTTGAGTTTTGACGATCAAAACAGATTTTGGTTCTTCAAGACTTCTGTTAAGTTCACACTTAAGATACAGTTTAAGAGTAACCACCCAAAGCTGGCACTCATGATTGATTAGGAGGTCTGGTAGCCATTCAAGATTGGAAAGTGGAAAAAGGGTCTGGGAAGTTGTTTTTGGATGGATCGAAAGCTTGATGTGAAACTTTAGGAAGCATCGGATCAGGTCATTGACAAAAGGAATGTTGAGTTCGTTGTATATAGTAATGTATTTAGGAAGGAGCTTTGACGATTTGTCTCAGGCTTTTGATTGAAATAGATTCGCTGGTTATTGGATGGCTTGGCAGAACCCCACAGACACGCTCGATATGCCCAAACTGGTCGAAGTAATGTCTTGTATAAAGGAAGTTTTGACGGTTTAAGATAATTTCGGCCCTAAACGTTTTCCTAATTGTCCACTCTTATGTTAAGTTGTTGTCTCTGAAGCCCAGTGTAGTGATTTTGCGTCAGTCTGTTTTCTAGGTACAGTCCTAAGTATCTCTCAAAAATCACGGTTACCCGCCACTATACGGAAGTCAGTTACTTAGGATATGTGTATATATATACATATTCTACGAGGGCTCGCAACAGCAGGGGTCATATCAACCCTCAGGGTACCGGTGGATTTGAAAAAAAAAAAATTATAAGTGTGTCGGATTCGAACCCGGGACCTTTACCTTACAGTGATGAGCACCGTTTCTACGACAAAACCGTTGCGGTCACCGACGCCCCTCACGTTATTTCTTCAATGTTTCATCCCACATATTGGCAACACTGATTTTTTCGATGCCTAACTAAACTTTCTATCACAAAACTCACAGGATTTTCCGCTAACCTTCGAGTTCGGTTAATCCAACCTTCCAAGTACTGTTCATGGTGTGAATCTATTCTTGGCATACATTATCAGATATATATTTATGGAAAATTGGCTAATTATTAAATTCTTAAATTTTGTCTTTATCGGCTATGACTTGCCCGTTGAAGCACTCGGACCTTGAAAGCTGCAATCGCCAACTTGGCTCGAGGCTAACAATTATTTTTGTTTTTTAGCGTTTAACGCTAATAAAAACTCGACTGCCGTAAAACATCGACAGCGATTAAACTTTATTTTTATTTATTTATTTATTTTTTGTAATTACAAAACCTACATGACGCTATAAACACGCCTAATTCTTTCCCCTCCCTTTTTTGCGATTGTAATGTTCATCATTGTATACCAGCACTTTGTCGAATGTCGGTAGAATCTGCATTGCAGAAACTTTTGTTCTATTGTATCGAGTATACAAAAAAAGGTTCGGTTCAATTGTGTCGGATGTAAGAATATTTGGTTTTCCTCGATAACTGCCTTATATTCAGGCTATTTCAAAATTGCTAAACCGTTTCAGAGGTCGATATTGAAATATAATCATAAAAATTGATATCTGTGCGTAGAAGATAGATGATAAAAGGTTTTGATGAGTTGGACCCCTGCCATTCGGCTTTAAATTCTTCTGATAAACATTCACGAAGTTCCTTTGTCCCAATGCCAAGTTAGGGCCTAGCAAAGCCCCCGTTGAGGTTTTTCCGCTCGGCCGATTCCATTTTCGGGCTTAACCGTAGCCCCCCGAATGCAAAACTATATCACTATCGGCTAAGTCTGCCCGTATCAAAACAGGATTCCTTTCGGTCGGCCGCATTCAAAAACATTACAACCTTAGGGGGTTTATCTTATTTAATCCGTTTACGATCACGTCACACACACGCAACCGACACCACAAAAAACAAACAGCGGGACGATAATAACTTTATTCTCCCCTGCGAGGAAAATCAACCATCGAAAACGGACAAAAAAGGACCAAATGACTAAATAGCGTTTGATACGCTCCTTTAACGCATTCATTGTTATCTACACAATATATATAAAATCCTAAAAATATACGTAGATAATAAGCGCTATTTCTAATAAGAGGAGCTAGTTTGCTAGTTTTCCAATAATAGAGTCGCTTAACCCTTCATGGCCCAATGTTGTCTTTGAGGAAGACGGGCAGAAACAGAGCAGGAACAACACTGCGCTCGCCCTAAACTCACGGGATTTCCGGCTAACCTTAAACAAAACTGCTAAAGTTGGCATTGCTCTGAAGCAACTTTGTGCAAGAAAGGGTTAAACTATAAACTGGAGTTTAAAAAAATATGTTTGGCTAATTAACAATCGATACTAGATGCAGTGTAGTGGGGGCATGTTGGAAATAGAAGATTCCTAGATGGAGATTTTAAATTGGCGCCAAAAAAGTCAGTGTTGCCAAAACACGGGATGAAACATTGAAAGAAAACACTGCACCCGCCACAAACTCATGAGATTAGCTAAGCTTTAGCAAATTTGCTAAATCTGGTGTTGTCCTGACAGGTCCTCAGGTCAAGAGCTCACACTGGCTCAAAAGTGACACGAAGCGATAAAACATTTGTCTTCAAATTTGGGCATTCCAAAGCATTATACATTTTATACAGTTAGGTTATTATTTTCAATTATTATTATTATTATTACTTAAATGTTACTGGGTTGTGAAAAAGGTCATTAATTTTAAAGCATGATTCATACTAGAGAAAAAGTAAAAACAAAAGGAATATTGAGTGAAGATAAAAGGTTCCAAGATGGAGAGTTTAGATTGGCACAAAAAATCAGTGTTGCCAATACACGAGATGAAACATTGAAGAAAAACACTGCACCTTCCTCAACCCATCGAATTAGCTAAGCTTTAGCAAATTGTTGTTGCCCTGAAGCAACGTTGGGCAAGAAAGGGTTAAAACATTGCAAATTACGCTAAACCAAAAAACAACATTTGTTCACCCAATTCTTCTGAAAATATATTCTGTCATATATCAAATATTGTATTATACATTTTATATATATATATATATATATATATATANTATATTCTATTGAGGTTAGTTAAGAAGTATCAGCTACGATGGAGGTTCTGGGTTCAAATGCCTGGACAACCGTTGATTTTTATATTCGAAATAATTTAGAAAACGTTATTCTAAAATTGAGACGGTAATTGAATTTATTGGAAAGTTCAAAAAATATGTACATAAAAATCATGGAAAATATCCCGGGGAAGAGTTTTTGGCGTCCGATTCGTATTTGCCACGCTAGAGGTTCCAGGTTCGAATCCCGAGATAACCCTTTAACTTTAAAGAATAAGTCGGGAAAAAATATTAAAAAGATGCTATTTGAGACGGCAAGTCCTCTCTCTATAAAAGGTCTTGGCAAGAAGTCCAGGACGGGTTAGGGGGTCCGATTTGTAGTTCTCACGTTAACGATTCGTGGTTTGAACACCGGGTCAACCCTTGGAATTTTATACCGGGAATAATTTGGAAAAAGGCGTTGTAAAGTACTGTTCACAGTATCAACGGGTAATTAAAAAATCTATCTGATGAAAGAAGATTAATTAACCTCAAGGCGGTTTTGACACATGAGCATTATTTTCGCTTGGTATTGCGACAAACCGGACACCGGCCGGCGACAATTAATCGCGTCAAAATACAGGGTGACCTTTTTAGATAGACCACCTGAATTTCTCTTGAACCTATGACACTATAAAAAATACATGTTTAATATTTTTCAGTCTAATTGTAAATTTTTACCTTTTTTGGTGAAAAATTATACAGGGTACTTTAAGCCCAGTTAACTTCAAATGTCTAATGACCCTACACATCCTGACGCATCATTTTACAGGATATTTTGCGCTGAAAACAATGGTGCAATTTTAAATTGGTCAAAAAATGGCAATGTTATGGCAAAAAGTTTGAAAAAACGAATTTCTTTTGTTTCCTTGTTAATTCCAATAATTTGCTTCTTCACTAAAGTAAACATTAATTGCTTTCATTGTTTACATTCTCTCATTGTTTGTCAAACTCGCTGTTCCATCACCGAGAAACCGGCAGCGTAATTTCGACGAGGAGCTGAATAGTTTACTGTGTGCTCGCGAAAATCCGAATTCCTCTCTCCGAAATATTGGCAGGGTTTTAAGTTTTTCAAAAAAATAAAATTAGAGGTGTATTCCGGACTTACAATTTTAAGCCGTACCGCTCTCATCTTGACCAGGGACTTCGGGACTCTGATTATGAGAGACGTGTGACGTCACATATCACTTATATGTCGATTTGGGAAGCTTAAGAAAACATTCTTCCATAGATCCTATGGACTGATTGAATCCAAGTTCACCTCTAATTGCATATATAATTTTTCTACAAAAAAAAGGTAAACATTGGAAACTAGACAAAAAAATATTAAACACGTATTTTTTGGTTTTTGGCAGCATCATTGCTTCAGGAGAAATTCGGCTGGGCCATGTAAAAAGGACACCTTGTATAATTCACAAAGTTTTCTATTTAAAAAGCTGACGGGTAGAAAAGAATCTTAAAAATTTGAAAAACCTTTATAACTTCCATATATACACATATTTGAAACCGTAATACTTTTTCATCTTATATTGTCTAAAATTGTTCATGGGTCTTAAAGCTGCGTCAAGTTCCCAAAGACGTCTTTGCTCCGTTGTATGACTCCGACAACCTCTACCGCTCGTGGGCGGAAAAAGTAAAAAAAAAAAACGAATTCCTATCCATTTCGTGGTTTATGAATATTAAAGTTGTACAAAAAAAAGCGTAAAGACAAAAAAACATATATACCATAGAAAACCAATAATGATCGGAGGAACAAAAGATGACAGAATTCCTACCTGACTCCAGTCAGATTCAAAGGCCAGGTCAAAGTATCCTAAGTTATCCCCGGGATACTTTTCTTTCGCCGTTAAGAAGGATAAGGACTGTGTCCGATTGAACTGAAGATACCACAACTTGATCTTTGGATGTTAACGCCGGCTTTTTGTATAGGATAAAACCCTGAAATCGATAGACACTTTAAACACTTTCTGATTTGGCTTCTGGACATACGTGAGTTAAAATGTATATGACAAGATGATAATTTAACTACAAAACAAAGAATAGTTAATTTGTTTTTATCCCTTCGGCAATATCATAATTGCTACATTAAATTTTTAAATTTTAATTAAGTGTCGTTTCTGTGTTAAGTATGTGTCCGTGCAGTCACAATGCACCTTCAGAGTCTTTTTATTCCAGGATAGGCTCAGTTATCATCGCCACGGGTGCAACGTATCAATTCCCTGGCGTAATGGATTTCAAATTCAGGCCATTCCGCGAGCCCTGTTTCAGATTTAACAGGAAATTAAAGCCACGCATGGTTTGAATAATGTCGCCGGGATCAGACTCCAGATGGCTGTCCCACCGTATATTATCCCCTGCGCCGGAACGGTATCGACTTTATTCGCAGCCGTCGCTAGCAGGCGTGGCCCGTTTTGTCGAGTAAATAGAGAATTTTTCGCCTTTTTTCCTCTTCAGTCCATTCCCCAAAAGTCTTCGAGAATCAAAAATCCCGTCTTGAAAAAGCGAGGCCATTTTCGACCAATTTTGTTTCACCACAACTGTCCACCACCCGTTATAAATCTCGACTTGGTGAATTAATTCAAGTTGAAGTAACGTGACATCTATAATTTAAAATTTCAATAAATTACAAAAACGTTGTTTAAAGAAGGTAGACGACGTTAAATTTATATATATTTATAAATATTTATATACTTAGTTTATAAATATTAATTAAAACATTGAAAAACAAAGTATGGGGCAACTCCAAAATGGTCTTTCATCACTTTTGTGTATGTCTTTACTAATTGTGTATACATATATGAATCTCCAAACGTCCGTAACCTACTCTCTCTCCCATTCTCCCTCACTGTCTCGTTCTCTTTCTCTCTCACACACACACACACACACTGATTCACTCTCTCTCTTTCTCCTTCTATCACTTTCTCTCTCTTTCTCCATTTTCTTTATCTATCTATCCATTCTTACTTTCTTTGGCTCTGACTCTTTGACTTTCCATCTATCCCCATCCATCAATGTATCCACCAATGTCTCTTTTCTCTCTCTCTCTCTCTCTCTCTCTCTCTCTCTCTCTCTCTCTCACACACACACACACACACACACACACAAACACGCGCGCGCGCGCACACACGCACGCACGCGCACACACACACACACGCGCGCACACACACACACACACACACACACACACACACACTCTGGTTCACTCTCTCTCTTTCTCCTTCTATCATTTTCTCTCTCTCCCATTTTCTCTATCTATCCATTCTTACTTTTTTTGTCTCTCGCTGTTTCACTTTCTATCTGTCAATGTATCAAACAATCTCTCTTTCTCCCCTCCCCTTCACGCTTATCTCACCCCCTCTCCTCTATCCCTCTCTCATTTTCTCTATCTATCTGTCCATTCTTACATTCTTTGTCTCTGGCTCTTGCACTTTTTATCAATCAATGTATCCACCAATCTCTCTCTCTTCCCCCTCACGCTTTTCTTACCCCTCTCCTCTATCCCTCTCTCATTTTCTCTATCTATCTGTCCATTCTTACTTTTTTTGTCTATAGCTCTTTCACTTTCTATCTGTCAATGTATCAATCAATATCTCTCTCTCTCTCTCCTCCCCCTCACGCTTTTCTCACCCCCTCTCCTCTATCCCTCTCTCATTTTCTCTATCTATCTGTCCATGCTTGCATTCTTTGTCTCTGGCTCTTTCACTGTTTATCTATCAATGTATCCACCAATCTCTCTCCCCCTCCCCCTCACGGTTCTCGATCCCCCTCTCCTTTCTCTCTCTCTCTCTCTCTCTCTCTCTCTCTCTCTCTCTCTCTCTCTCTCTCCCCACTTTTTTCATCCATACTATTTCTCTTCTTCACTCAATTTATCCATCAATCTCACTTACTTGTACCATCAATCTCTCCCTCTATTTTCCCTCAAATGATTACATTGTACTATAATGAGCAGATATATTGGGGGTAAGGCACATGCAGCTCAACAGAAAATGAAGAGGCAAAAAAACAAATTGGCTGAGGTATCCGAGCAGCTGAGATCACCATAAAAATCGAATATAGAAAAATAAGCTAATATGCTACATTGATCAACACAAAATGATCAAAAGGTATCAACAATTAGGAGATGGAATGTTAATGTAGACGAAATAAGGAATCAAAAATCCCGACTCTACCATAAAGTAAGGAAGAACATTCCGAATGGCCAAATCTGGACGTTGTGTAACTTAAAACGAACAACCCTAGGGACGTTGTTTGACGTGTTATTTTTCCGCCCAATATTCGAGTCACTAAAGGCTTTCTCGTTGGTCCTACTGAAGCCCACTCTACTGGCTTTCAAAAGTCAATTTGTGAACTTTACTTTGATTTTCGATATACTAATTTGGAAATAAATCTTTAGAAATAATAACTATTGCCAATTTAATTAATTTAACTAAGAAATAAATAATAACTATTGAAATTTTTCCGATGCAACCAATATCAAGTTACACAACTTGATTAGCTAATTAAAAACTATCAAATATAGATTTTTTTTTGCTGTTATGTGTGGAAAGCACGAATGAATGAAGAGACTCTTTATACTAGATTTTTTTTTTTTTTTTTTAATTGGCCTTATGATCTTTGCATATTAGCCATGACGAATTCTTATAAATGTTGTTCAAATTGGGAGTTATCGGGAAAAAAGGGCCAGAGGCGACGGTGGGAATCGAACCCACGACCGCGGCGTGAGAGACTCTCATGCTAACCACTCGGCTACCGCGGTCCCCTTTATACTAGATATCTCTTAATAAAGATGATAAAGGATAATAGTTCAGTTCTTATAAACTACCAAACTTGCTATTGATTTCCTTATTAATTCGAAACGTAATTACTTTTAAATAAAACTCCTCGGCCTGGCTAGACATGCCAGTTGCACTCCACCGATTCTGAGGAGTTACTATTATTAAAACTTAAATTAAACTACTAAAAAGTTTCTTCTTTTCAAGTCATTCTAAATGGACCATTTTCTCACGAGTCGAGTTTTTTGGAAGACGTATAACGAGATTAGACATGGTAATATAATTGAATAAATCATTCGGCAAATATTAAGTCCACCGTTCTCAATTAGGTTGGGCCCTACTCCCAGGGCTTGATGTCCAAGAGACAGTCATTTTCTTACGCGCAAACCGGTTTTGACGATGATTATTCGTAGTAATTTCAACGACCCATTTCAAAACTTTCGAACATTATTTATAACAGTGTGCATTTCGTTGCGTAATTCAGAGAGTGATTTGTGATAATAAAAAAAACTGGCCGGGGCAGTTCAGTTACATATTTACAAAGTCCTCGATCGCGTCGGTCAAAGTTTGGACAAGAAAGGCGAAAGGTCCGAAGAGAAAAATGGATCAGGGATGAAATGTGGTTGGTACAAATACAAATCTAGGGCTTTAAAACTCCGAGTCGAAAAAAAAAACATCACAATTCGTGTTGGGGCAATGAAAGAAGTGGGGAATTTCGCCTTTGGTGGGCGAACACCTTTAAAAACATCAAAGAAAGGAACAGAAGCCAAACTAAATCGAAGGGGAAATGAAACTCTTTGTCAAGGGGAGGGAAGAAAGTTTCAAATCGCCGTGCAAAAACTTGTTTATTTTTAACATTTGGCTCGTTGAAAGGGGGAAAATATTCAACCATTTTGCCAATAAGACAAAATCAACATTTATTAACATATCGATAACTCATACAAGATAAAAGTCTAAAAGTGCAAAATATTTTACATATTAAAAAAAGATCTCATATTGGCTTTGGATTTATTATTCGAAGTTGGATTTAGATATTAAATTTAGGAAATCAAGTTTTAAAAAAATTAACACTAAACTCGCGCTTCGTACTCGCGTATTATTATGTAACTTGACCCGTCCTTAACCTTACTTAAACTAACCTATCCCTACCTAACCGAACATAACATAACCTAACCCAATCCAACCTAAACTAACCTTTAACGCCAAATTGATGACGAGACAATAGTCACGAAAAAAAAGTGTATCCAACCCGAAAATAAACTTCGTAAAAAAAGAAAACGCTTCAATTTACTCTATAATAACAGCACACAGCAGTAGTACCTGCCAAAAAGGAACTATTTTATCGCAATTCTACACGACTAATGAAAATAACAGTACATACTAGCAGGGAGGTTTTGCCGACAGGATAACTTGAGAAAAATTTTTACAGTTCATTTTATATCCAGGTTTGGGTGTGAATAATGTTACACTCATTTAAAACAAGAAAATCGCCAAGAACAACTTTGAGATTTATTTAAAACCTAACCCAATCCAGTCCAACCTAACATAACCGGTAACGCCAACTCGATGACGAGAAAATGGCCATGAAAGAAAATGGGTATCCAACCCGAAAACACTCACATGTTAAAAAAGAGAAAAGCTTCAATTTACTCTAGAATAATAGCACATAAAAGTAATATCTGCAAAAAGAAACTATTTTATCCCAAGCTCACACGACAAAATAAAAATACACACTGCATAAAACCGTTTGTGAGAGGACAACATGAGAAAATTTTATAGATAAATTTTGCATCCAGGTTTGGGTGTGAATAACGTTGGACTCTTTTAAAACAAGAAAATCGACAAGAGCAGATTTGAAATTTGTTTTTATTGTTGCCTATGTACTTAACTAACTTAACAAGTCGAAAACACATGCACATATTTAAAAAACAGAAAAGCTTCAATTTACACCAGAATAAAAGCATACCAGTAATGCCCGCTAAAAAGAAACTTAAGCCTGCACGACTGAGAAATAAAAATATACGTTACATAAAACTTTTGGTTACAGGCCAACGTCGGACGATTGTATACAGTTTATTTTACATCCAGGTTTGGGTGTAAATATTGTAATAAATTTGTTGGTCAGGCAGTAATTACGTAGAAGTACGCGTTCATTTCTACGTTGTTTCCGATAGGATTTAAGTTTAAAAATTTTCTGGAGAACAAGTGTTGTTGAATTAAATTATCGGTAGGTTCAATCGTGATCCGTCACACCTTTCCAAAGGAAGACAATACATTTTCAACAATTATTTACGGGTGCCCTCTGGTAATTAATCTCTCCGGTTTCCTAAGGTCAACGGATCGTCAATAAGAAAGGCGAACCTCGCCGGACTGGACAATTATTCAATACTGTACTATTGTGTCATATACTCATATTAGATGGATCAGTCGGGGAATGTATTATACTTCGCCCTTTGATGAAATTTTAAATTGATGAATCTACTCAAAATCTACTCATTTGAAAGAACATTTTTTTAACGATTTCTCCTACAGAAGATGTCGCGATTCGCAACTAGCAATGATAAAAGCTTTAATAATAGAAAAGGAGCGGCTTAATCTTTAAGGCGCGCCCCTTTATTGTTACGAAAGAGGGCCAACTAAGGAACAAAACAGCATAAGATGAAAACTCAAACAAAACTACCCCGTGTATTTTACAACAAAAGCTAGTTTTTTCTAGACAATATAGAGTTGAACTCGTACGCAAATGAATACTGACAAAACAGCAGAATAAATCTATATTTATGAAAAATACAATAGTTTTATTTTAATACTTCTCAATTATCTATATACTTAATAACACAAATGCTGTCATGGTGATTTGATGATTGATTTTACACTTGTCCTGCTGTTTCAGCTTCTCGACATTATCAGAAGTGTTTGAGGGCAATCATGGGATTCCTTCTTGAGTCCTGCGGGATTATGAATCTATTGTTTGGTCTTCTTGTCCCGCGTTTTTGGTCTGGTCAAGTCGCAGGAAGAAGCGCTTAGATGTTTTGCGGTGGTTGTGAGTATAAGCAGGGCGAGGAAACGCGCACCACTCAGGATGGGTAAAAGATACGAGACCGATGGACAAACTACACGTTCACACGTTTATTACTCAGAAGACTAGTAGGATAATTTTTAGTTCTCTCACTTTTTCTCTGTCTATCCCTCACTTTTGCACTCTGTCGCCAACTCACTTTTTGACTATCATTCTCTCTTCTTTCTCCCTCTCTCATTCATTTTTTCAATTTTTAACACGCACTCTCTCTCTCTTCTCTTTCTTTCTCTCCCTCTCTTTCTCTCTCTTCATTCTCTTTCCTACTCTCTCTCTCTCTCTCTCTCTCTCTCTTCTTTCTCTCTTTCTCTCTCTCCCTTCTCTTTCTCACCCTCTCTCTCTCTTTTCTTTCTCACTCTCTCTCTTCCTTCTCTGTCTCACCCTCTCTCTCTCTTTTCTTTCTCACTCTCTCTCTCCGTTCTCTGTCTCACCCTCTCTCTCTCTTTTCTTTCTCACTCTCTCTCTCCCTTCTCTGTCTCACCCTCTCTCTCTCTCTTTTCTTTCTCACTCTCTCTCTCCCTTCTCTGTCTCACCCTCTCTCTCTCTTTTCTTTCTCACTCTCTCTCTCTCTTCTCTTTCTCACCCTCTCTCTCTCTTTTCTTTCTCACTCTCTCTCTCTCTCTCTCTTCTTTCTCTCTGTGTTTCTCTCTCTCTCTCTCTCTTCTTTCTCTCTGTTTCTCTCTCTCCCTTCTCTGTCTCACCCTCTCTCTCTCTTTTCTTTCTCACTCTCTTCCTCTCTCTTTTCTCTCCCTCTCTCTTCTCTTTTCTTTCTCACTCTCTTCCTCTCTCTTTTCTCTCCCTCTCTCTCTCTTTTCTTTCTCACTCTCTTCCTCTCTCTTTTCTCTCCCTCTCTCTTCTCTTTCTTTCACTCCCTCTCTTTCTCTCTCTCTCTTCATTCTCTTTCTTACTCTCTCTCTCTCACTCTCTCTCTCTCTCTCTCTCTCTCTCTCTCTCTCTCCCTTCTCTGTCTCACCCTCTCTTTCTTACCTATCACTCTATCTATCTCACTTTTTCACTCTCTCACACCCTCACTCATTCTCACTCTTCCTATATCTTCTCTCATTTTTTCACTATCTTTTTAACGAATGGGGAGGGGCTGATGGCGAACTAGCTTCTCCATCGCCTCTCAGTTTGTGTATATGCCTTTTATTATTTTATAAAAATACCCCATCGACCCCAATTTAGATTAGTTTATTATAGGGAACAGGTAGATATCGAGTACTCCATCTACCAAACAAAATGAATGCGATCAATGTATGTTGGTGTGATTTTATTTATTGGTGTAAATGGGGAGGGGCTGATGGGGAAGTGACTTGGGTCTACGGCGGAAAACTTTTATTGGGTTGTCCGGAAAATAATGCAGGATTTTGGTATTAAACAAAAAAAAAGAAACTAGTTACTTTAAAGCAATGTTCTTTAATCAAAATAATTNCTCACTCTTCCTATATCTTCTCTCATTTTTTCACTATCTTTTTAACGAATGGGGAGGGGCTGATGGCGAACTAGCTTCTCCATCGCCTCTCAGTTTGAGTATATGCCTTTTATTATTTTATAAAAATACCCCATCGACCTCAATTTAGATTAGTTTATTATAGGGAACAGGTAGATATCGAGTACTCCATCTACCAAACAAAACGAGTGCGATCAATGTATGTTGGTGTGATTGTATTTATTGGTGTAAATTGGGAGGGGCTGATGGGGGAGTGACTTGGGTCTACGGCGGAAAACTTTTAAAGTACCCCATCGACCCCAAAGTAGAATAGTTTATTGTATTGAACAAGGTAGATGGAGGAATATCGAGTACTCTATAAACTCCATAATAATTTTTTAAAAAAACAGTGAATGTAACAATAGGAAAGACAATAATGAGCCAATAGTTGAGTTAAACAAGTTAAATAACTATTTTACTCTTTAGGTAACAGTAGTTATACAAATGTTTTCCAAGAAACTATAGATTATTACAACAGTATAGCAATTAATAACGATAGAAGTAGGGAATTCAATTTTTCAAATATAACGTCAAAATCAGTGTGTAAAGCAATAAATAGTAAATCATCTAAATCTATAGGCCTCGATCAAATATCTATTACTTTGTTAAAATTAATCAATTCTGAGATAATTAGTGTATTGAGTCATATTTATGACTATTCATCGCAATTAGGAATTTATCCTGAAAAATGGAAACAATCTTTCATAGTCCTTTTAATTGAGCAGTCACCTCCTGTTGATTGCACCTCATACAGACCTATAAATACAATCTGTACATTAGGTAAAATATTTGACAAATTAGTTTTTCAGCAAATTTTTATCTTGAAGTAAATAACTTAATTAATGAACAACAACGTGGTTATAGATCAGAACACAGTACAGAAACAGCATGAATAATGCTAACACAAGAAATGAGACAAAATATTGATGACAGGCAAAGTAACTATTATGGTACTTGTTGATTATAGCCATGTATTCAATAGTATAAATCATAAAATTTTAACATCTATACTTAATGCAATGAATTTTTCTAAAAAGTCTATAGAATGGTTTCAAAATTACTTAACATATAGATTATCAAAAAATTAAAATGGGTGAAGATAAGATGTCAGTGGATCTACGCATAGATCATGGTGTACCACAAGGCTCTACTCTATCTTTACTGATCTTTTCAATTTATATTAATAATGCATTTGAAAACTGTTAACTTTGCCTTTATGCAGATGATTTAGATATAATAAATGATTCAAAAATTGATACACTTAATGATACAATCGATATAATGCATCACGATTTATGTACATGAATAGATTGGAGTAATAAAGATGCGTTAAAAATTAATCCATAAAAATGTAAATCAATAATAATTGGACTATAATAAATTAATGGAAAAAGGAAATGTACAAAACATCCGAAAGATAAAAATAGAAAACGTTGAATTGGATTATGAAGAAACTGTAAAATGCTTAGGTCTTTATTTGAATAAAAATTTAAACTGGAACGAACAAATTTTAAATGTAACTAAGAAAATGTTCTCTACAATTTATAGGTTAAAAAGATTAGTTGGTTTTGCGAATACATTTAANTTATTATTATTTAATGATTACATTTTATCAATTAATTAATTTTTATGTAAGGTATTGGTTGAAATGAAAAAGCTAGTGTCAAGAGCGGGATTGGAACCCAAGACCTTTGGCTCAATACGCCGCTGCTCTAACCACTTGAGCTGTCGTGACTTCAATCCACTCGGACACCAACTCCCCATCTAAATCTACCTTTCGAATTTCCCCTCCTTTCTGCCATTTTTCAATGCTCGTGACACTAGCTTTTTCATTTTAACCAATACATTACATAAAGATTAATTAATTGAAAGAAGTCATTTGGTCAATTGGACCACGAAATATAATGGATTTAATAAGTAAGTAATCCATTATATTTCGTGGTCCGGTTGACCAAATAACTTTTTTCAATTAATTAATCTTTATGGAAGGTATTGGTTGAAATAAAAAAGCCAGTGTCATGAGCGGCATTCGAACCCACGACCTTTGGCTCAATACGCCGCTGCTCTAACCGGTTCGAAGCCCGCTCGTGACACGTGGCTTTTTTACTTCAACCCCTACCTTACATAAAGATTAATTAATTGAAATAATGGATTACTTTTTATTTTCAATGTGTTAACACTGTAAACAAGTATATAGTTTGTAAGAGATAATTTTTCAACTTTGTTGTATATAGTAGATTGAATAGAGTTTAGAAAATCATGTTGCTGTAATTTCACTTTAGTTGCAAGAGTGGTCCTACAGACCAAACCTTGAGTGATTGTTAAATAAAGCGATAATCAATCAATCAATCTCACTGTTTCTCTCTCTATCTTTCTGACTAAGATGTACGTCGTCCATTGTTTACAGTTTGGAGTTCAGCTACAAAGGGCAAAGACAATAGTGTCATGTACGAATCCTTTTCAATACTTTTCACGGAAAGATTAGACGAATTATTCATTTATCACCTATTGACCACAATCAACTCCTCTTCCACGCTATTTTCCCTTGCAGAAAAAACCACAAGAGTTAACATCTCTCGAGATAACCCAGTGCGGTTATGTTTAATGTTAAATGGGTGACTTTTTAAAATTTAATTTCATACATTTCTAAAGGTATATTTAGCCGATTACAAAAATTATTAACATGTTTATAAAAATGTTATTGTTAGACAAAAATAGTTAGAAGGGAGATGTACTGGATACAGAATAAATGTACAAGATCGACAACCAGCCCTACGCGTTTTCCCCTCCTGACGAGATAAAAGATCTCCCATTGCCCAGGAGGAGTGTCTTGATATCAACAAAAGATAAGCGTCCCCCCTTTTTCTTCGCTCCACAGATTCCATTGCACGATGCCTTCCTCACGGCAACGATACAGTCAAAAAGTGATTCACTTGCGAAGTCAGAATTCTGATTCCTAAAAACCGATTTTGCTTTTTAAAAAAAAATCGATTTGAACGGCTTCGATTTTACACATGCCTGACTCGAGGATCAAAAGATTCGTTGGGGCAATCCGCTTTTATTTTATAGTTATTCAGAAATCGTGAGATGCGGTCTGGTGTGATGTAGGTTTCAGAAAAACATTTTCTTTATCGTGCCAACGTTTCGATCTTTATTGAGATCATCTTCAGGGCTCAAAGTTTTTGTCTTCTGTGTAATTGTGTCATTCTTGTGTGTGTTGAGAGTGCACTCTTGCCTTATGGAAAAGAACTCCGGCAATTCAATGACATCTAGTTGTTAAAAGAAGGATCGAATCATCATATCATCATCATCACCATCAGGGCAGTGATATGGCTATATACAGGTTATTGACATGTGAGAAAACACCTACAACATGAATATATTCAACGATGACCCGACTCGTGTGTAATGCAAGGAGAAGGGCTGCCACGCTTCAAATTTTCCAATTCCAACCAGCCTATATACCAACAAAACATTGGAATTTCGACAGACTCGCTTTTTCAAAAAATGATGGAGTACTTGGGGAATAACAAACGCTTCTTAGTATCGTCATACAGGGCTCCTTAACCATTACTGCCAAACGATAAAACACACAACATAAATATATTCAACGATAACCCCCCCCCCCAGGAAGAAACTGCCATATATTCATCGAGTGCGAACCAACTGCTCTGTGGAGACGTAACCTTGGTGCCAAGAAGACCCGAAAATTGGAGCAAATACAGTCAATGACCTGCAAAGAAGAATGGAGTCAACTGAGCTGAACTAAGGAAGTAGGAAAAGTACAAGACAGAACACTGCAATGATTGTGGAACACCAAATCCACGCTCATTAATGTAGTATCAAATCATCAGAGTGAAGATACAGCTCCATAGCGATCACTGGTATCTGATGATGAGCTACACAGCATGGGTCAACGATATCAGTGCCACAATAAGGGTAAAGTTTTGGTTATCAACCTGGAATCGGGATTCGAAGAATTGGATATAGGATTGACGAGATCGACTTGTAAGGAGAGTATCAAATCCCGGGGAAAGGTGTATCGTCAGCTTTGTCGTAAGGATAGCATAGATGGGCCTAAGATGGGCCCTGGGAAACTCTCAAGGATGAGGCAAATTTTGGAATTCAGGACGGTTATAAGAACTGGAAACGAGATCAGGATGACAGCTATCAAGATAAAAGGGTATATTATCTTCTATGGCATCCTTCCAAGAAGAGAATAGAGTCAATTGCACTTGGGAAATACCAATCAACCTAACACAGTACCTTTAGGATACAAGAGAAATATCGTACAACCGACCAAGCCAGACTAATTAAGTACAGAGATAAAGTAGTAGGTTATTTTTCTAACAATTATCATCAGATTAATTAACGCTACTAAATTTGTGCATATCTAACATGATTATGATTAAATGCTTCATATCCTTCACCACGTGGAATTATTTTTCAAATTTGTTGCTGATGATGGTTTCTTCATAAAAAGTGATCGACTATGATGTGAAGATGAAAATTAATTAATGGAAAATCGGCAGAAAATTTTTTCATCGGGGTTTCCCTTCCAAAACCTGCCAATTTCACGGTGTAAACTATGCGTGAAAGACCTTAATAATATGTCATGTGACGCAGCCCCTTTCTTTCCGGAATCTGATGTATTATAGATTTCCAAAATACTATCGGGAACGATCACAGTAAATTTGGGATTCGCACAGCTCCTACGTTGATCGGGTTAGGAGATGTTTCGGCCAAATCAGTACAGGCCATCTTAGAAGGTCTAACCTCGTAGAGGCGGATTTCTTCCCCACGTTGCCTTAACGCAATAATCATGAGGTGATCAGATTTCTTCTCTTATTGGGAAACTCGAGAAGAGCAATTTCCTACTCGGCATTTTTGGATTTTTCCAATTTTCTATTCCCCCGTTGGTAAATATCCAACGGCGAAGGGGAAAAACACAATATCATTAATGGCAGAAGATGCAGATAAACCCTAGATAAATCTTGGGGATTAAAACCGAAAATGCTATATTACGTTTATACAGGATCAATAAGACCTACGATATCCTATGGCACATTAATGTCGGGGACTAAAGACTCAACAAAAACAACCTACCCAACAAAGATTGGCAAATCTATGCATCACAGTAACAATGAAAACAACCTCATCATTTACATAAAGAGAAGCTGGGAAAAGCTCATTCCAACTCCAAAAACAAGCACATCAGAAAGGTACTAAACAATTTCGGATACACAATAATAATAGACCCATTTATGTTTATTGGTCTAATTGACCAAATTACTTATTATTGAGTTTTCTTTTATGTNACAACCAGTTAGCACGAAAGCTCAAATGGTTAAAGCAGCGGCGTATTAAGCCGAAAGTCGTGGGTTCGAATCCCGCTCGTGACACTAATTTTTTCATCTCGACCAAGACCTTACATAAAAAGAATAATTATTTGAAATAATAATAGAATCAGACATCCATTCCTAGAAGTCGGAACGATATGATCCCGGAAAAATCCTTTGCAATATACAATAAAGTCTCAACAGACTATTAAATAGAAAAAGTATTTCGCTGACAAAACAATCCTAATAACTTATAACTAATTACAATTTTTATCTAAGGACTTGGTTGAGATGAAAAAACCCAGTGCTACGAGCGGATTCGAGCCCACGACTTTCGGCTGAATCACCGCTGTTCCAATCACCGGGACTTTGATTTACGCGGACACCAACCCCTCCTCTCAATCTACAGCGTTTCAAATTTTCCACCTTTTTGCCATATTTTCAAATATCGTGTAATCAGGATGCGATTCACGGCGACTTATGAAGTGGCCATGAGAAGCTGTTCGCTTTGGGTTGGGTATTTTGTGGTTATGGGTAAAATGGTTTTGGGTAAAATGGGTATTTTGTGGTTATGCAATGGGGAGGAAGAAACTGCCATCCATATTATCTTCAAATGCAAACCGGGGAAAAAATTTAAGTGCAGCAATGACAGTCAGTGGCCGTCTAGATCTTACAGTAAGAATCGAGTCAGTTGAAACTGAATTAAGAAACTGAGAAAGGTGCAATAAATCAGAAGGGTTAAATGCGTGGGAAGTACCAAACCTTCGCTTCCTATTATCATCATCATCACCATTAGGTTAGTGATATGGCTCTATACCGATCATTAGCATCTGAGAAAACACCTAGAGCATGAATATATACAATGATGACCCGACTTGTAGGTTATGCCAGAAGTACTGGACTCTTCAAATTTTCCAATTCCAACTATCTAGGTGGCAAAAAACCCTGATAAATGCAACAATGGCCTGCGTTTTAAAAGAAGAACGGAGCCAGTTGAACTGAACTAAATAACTGAAAAAGTGCAAGCCAGAATGCTTGAGGAATACCAAACCCCAGCTTCCTATATCACCATCAGAGTAGTGATAGGGCTCCATGACGATTACTGCAAGTAGAAAACACTTACATAGTGATCTGATCTGATAGTGATACATAGTGATACGTCTGATACGTAAGTATATTCAATGATAGCCCCTTGTATAGGTTAAGCAATGGGGAGGAAGAAACTGCCATATAATCTTTGAGTGAGATGCAACGACTCTATGGAGGGATAACCTCCGTGCGAAGAAGACTAGAGAATTGTATCAATAGCAGTCAATGACCTGTTTTTTTAAAAGAAAAGTTCAAGACGCACAAGAGTAGCGATACAGCTCTGTAACCTGGTCGCAGGCATTTGAGAAAACACCTACACAACATGGGTCAATGATAGCAGGGCCGCAGTCATAAAGGTAAAGGTTATCGCTGTTAGCCTCGAACCAGGATTCCAAAAATTCGAGCTCGGATTGACGAGATCAGGTTGCTAGTAGAGGACGAACATCCCTTGGAAAAGATCGTGTTCAGCTTTGGAGTATGGATAATAGAGATGGAGTTAAAACACTCCCCTGGGGAATAGCCGCAAGAATGGGGAGAATTTATCATCAAATTAAAAAATTTTCTAATAAGCCTTTATAGAAAGGAACAACTCAGGATGTCCGGATTCGATCGAATGTCTATTTTCAGATTTTTTCTTTTTTCCTACAATACAAGGAAAAAGAAAACATGAACCAAAAATTATTCAGAAATCGTGAGATGCGGTCTGGTGTGATGTAGGTTTCAGGAAAACATTTTCTTTATCGTGCCAACGTTTCGATCTTTATTGAGATCATCATCAGGGCCTGGGATTTACAAACATTGTTAAATTTAACAAATACATTTAGGATGTGGAAAAGTGAATTTATACAATGCAAAATATATTTTTTATATTCAATCAAATGAATGAATGAATATCTTTTGCATTGTATAAATTCACTTTTCCAAATCCTAAATGTATTTGTTAAATGTAAAGAATGTTTGTAAATCCCAGGCCCTGAAGATGATCTCAATAAAGATCGAAACGTTGGCACGATAAAGAAAATGTTTTTCTGAAATCTAAATCACACCAGACCGCATCTCACGATTTCTGAATAAGTATCGATTAACGGTCACTAATCACCACTCATGAACCAAAATTTTAAGTATGGCATGATACGACATTGTATGTTCAAATGTCGATCGAAATTTCTAACTACACTTCACCTCATAAATAGGAAAACTTTTCCTATATAATATTACTAAATTTTAACAATGATATTGATAATTTAACTACCATTGCCTTTTACAAGAAAGCATAAGACAAATGTTAATCAAATGTTTAAATAATTATTCGGAGATCGTAAGATGCGGTATGGTGTGACATAGATTTTACAAAAACATTTTCTCTATCGTGCCAACGTTTCGATCTTTATTGAGATCATCTTCAGGGCTCAAAGCGTTAGACACAATTAGGCAGAAAACACACACTCCGAATAATCATTGACTAACGGTCACTAAACACCACACATGTTTAAGAAACAATGGAATGCTACAACACTAGATGCTCAAGGTCATGGATGGTGAAACCGGTAAAGACTTATGTGAAGAGTGAATTACAAATAATATCAGCAAAAAATACGAAGAATGGTTGTGTCTTACGTGTATAAAGAAGAAGAAAAAAGGCTGCGGCTTCGGGTCTAACATGTTCAAATGGTCCTTGCGGCGAGGCTGTATCCACAAACGTCCAACGTGGAGACATTTCATGGTGTGAACCGATGAAATCGCCCCCTTTTGCCGGCAGTGGGCTGTCAGAGCGCAGAAAATTGAAAACTACCAGGCTCAATGTAACAATTCATTTTTAGACGTTTTTATTTTTGTTTTTTTGATTGGTCGAAAGTTAAAAATAAATAATTCTCGTCTTATAACAACGACATATCGTACAAAGAGGCTAATAAGCTTATCGGTTGAATCCTTTCCGGTCCGCTTATACTCGCTCTTACTCTCTAACAAGTTCGACGCTGTTTCCGTGTTACGGTGCCTAACTTTGTTAATTATGAAAAACCTATGAACCCATTGAAAGATTTTTTCGTCTTTGTTTCCAAAAAAACTTTTGATCCTTAATAACATTCTTTTTTAAATAAATATGAATGGATGAATGTTTTTATTCTTAATTGTATACAGTAAAAAAGAAATACATTATAAATATTTTATATCAAAAAAAAGATCTTCTTGGTCAATTGAGGACAATGGCCGTTGGCCGACCGTCGAGTTGTGGAATCTTTATATGAAAAGTTTAATTACTTTTAATTTATTAATGTAGTTAAGCAAATAAATTCAGTTATTACATTAGATTAATAAAAGAATTACAAAAGGTTAGATTCAGATTAATAAATCTTAGATTTTTTAACGGGGGTTCGCAACAGCAGAGGTCATACCAACCCTCGGAGTACAGGTGTTTTTGAAAAAAGCCCATTTGTAAGTATGTCGGGTTCGAATGCAGGGCCGCAACCCCGGTCCTTTACCTTGCAGCGATGAGCGCCGTGTCAACGCCTAATTAATTAGATTTTATTATAATAATAAAAGGGTATTTTATTACTTCCTTTGAAGCGGCACGCGTTCTGGTAGGGTGTCCACCTATCGGCTTGGTGATTAAAGGGAACGAGAATGTTTTCTGGACAATTTACGGTAAAACTGAAAAGCAAAGCCCTCCTAACGACATTGAAAATTTTATTTCATTAAAATAAAGACTGCATCATAGGCTGACAAAGAAAATACCCGACGTTGATACAAGGGATGAAGAGTGCGACCTACCTGCTTGTACAGATGTTAGTAAAATCTGCGGTAGAGTATGATGTGCGACGGTTATGAAAAAAAAGCCCATAGAAAAACAGCCCAATCAATATAGCAGATTGGTGCTCAAATAATCAATCACCTTATGCAGTAAAAACACCGTTAGAATGGATGGAATCTGAAGCAAATAAAAAAAAGACCAAACCGCTATAATACGAATAGATTGTCAGGTAACGATTTTTAAAATAAAAAGACACAAAAATGAAGAGATAGTTGAAAAAGTACGGAAATCTCTTAGGTTCATGAACGACAGAGGATGGAAAGTATATCTGAAGGATCAAGGCACACGTGGGAGGTAAAAGAAATGAAGAAGTCGACAAACTACCAAAGGAAACAACGAAAAAGTAGTTATGTCTTAAATTTAAACAAAACCATCATCGAAGAAAATTGGCAGGAAGAATGGAAAAATACGCAGAAGAGAAGACAAACTAAACTCTTCTTTCCAACGGTTAACAGCAGATTGCACCTAACTTTAAAATGACACAGGTCATGGCCGGACATGGCTGCAACAGAGAATATTTGCACCGATTTGGAATTATAGACAGCCCAGTCTGCAATAACCAGGACAGTCATTGACTGTGAAAAACAAGAACTGGGTAAATCAGCATTAATAAAAGACGTTCTACTCCGAGGGAACCAATGGCCAAAATAAAGCTACCTTCATAAAAAAACACTTTGAATTATTCTTTAAATTTATTACGAGCATCGATTTTTAAAAATTGTAAATGTAATAAAATAAATTTTCTTAATAATTATTTGGAGATCGTGAGATGCGGTGTGGTGTGAGGTAGGAAAAACATTTTCTTTATCGTGCCAACGTTTCGATCTTTGTTGAGATCATCTTCAGGGCTCAAAGTGTTTGTTTTCTGTGTAGATGTGTCAGTATTGGCTGTCGTGTTGAGATTGGGCACTCTTTCGAGATCATTAACTAACGGTCACTAAACACCACACATTTCTTAATAATGTGACTCTAAATTGTTAATTAAAACAAACAAAAAGTAGCCAACTTAATTCAATAAAATTGTACAGAATATGTAATGGAAGCATGTCAAATATACATACTCCTCCACTGCAAGGTTACTGTGATGGAAAAAGAAAAATTATTACATATTAACTATTTAGTTATAATTAACATGTTCAATTACGAATTTTATGTAGTGTAAGGTTTTATTTAAATATATTGCAAGGGNTACAATTGAATAAATATATATTACATTCACATCTCTTTTTTTAAAATATACACTTTTGCATTCTTTCTTTTTGGACTTATAAATACTCAGTCAGAAGTGTATACAAAGGAGGCACGATGAGGGGAACAACCATCTACTTCTGTCAAATTCTTATTAAATTGTACATACATTTTCTTTCCACAATTGCTCTTCTATGTGGAAATAGATAAATAAATTAATAATTTAATAAAAACTACATATGAACAAGACCAGATGAGTTTTAAGGGGAAAGGTTCTTGTATCAGTCCATCCTCACTCCTTATCATCTAGTCATAGTACATACATTATTAAATGCCACCAATTATTATTTGTAATTAATTATTAGAGGTGCCTCTAAATAATTCTTTTTTACATGTAATAAATAAATAACAAAATAAAACAAATAAATGCATGTAGATATCACAGTTGAGTTTGGCAACTATTTTCAAATTGCTTACACTATATCACAGAATTCAACTATAAATAACGCTTAAATTGTTAAGGACTGTTTTTAAGTTACAAGAATCATTGTCCCTATATACAAGCATCATTTCTTTCAACAACCAACAATTGTATAGAGCCCTGAAGAAAGCATAATAAAAGCCAAAACCTTGTAAGATACAACGGTATTCATTTCGGACAAAATCCCAGATCCTTAAACGAAACTTCGTCAAAAGAAATAGAAACAAAATACAAAACTGAAATCTTAATTAATCCCAAGAAAAGTGAACACCACAAACTATACCAAAAATTAAATTCAGAATCGACAAGTAGCTGTGTAAACAATAATAAAATTAAATTGTATCAATTAATCTTATGTAATGTATTGGTTGAAATGAAAAAGTTAGTGTCACGGGCGGGATTCGAACCCACGGCCTTCGGCTCAACAATACGCCGCTCCTCTGACCTTTTGAGCTATCGTGTTATTTGGTCAATCGGACCACGAAATATAATAGATTACATTGTATGCAAAAACACATATGTTCAGAGCAAAAGGGGAACTTCTTTAGTTGAATTAACAACCTTGGAGGAGAGATAGGGTATTTACATGCTCCATATGTAACCTAAATGCCTCAGAAGAAACAGTCCATTTCCTTGGAATATGCCTAGATCTGAAAGAATTTGGAAAATGTTGTTTTGGAAAAGAAACATTATATGTGGAATATACTTACCAAATGGACCTATTCAGATACCCCTTGCAATATATTTAAATGAAACCTCACACTACACAAAATTCGTAATTGAACATTTTAATTATAACCAAAATAATTAATATGTAATAATTTTTCTTTTTCCACCACAGCAACCTTGCAGTAGAGGAGTATATTTGACATGCTTCCATTACATATTGTGCACAATTATATAGAATTAAGTTGGTTAATTTTTGTTTGTTTTAATTAACAATTTGGTATGTGTTTAGTAACGAAACATCGTCATATCTACATTGGTCAATAAATCTCTCTTTGGTCTATTTCTTTTATTAAATTTTATGTCTAGAATTTTTTAAATCGGTATATTTATTTCCATTTATGAATTTTCTGCCTAACTGTAACGAAATTTTTTGTTATAATATTTGTTTTGTAATTATTATTTAATATTTGTCAAACGGTTTGGAGGTTGATTTAGTGTATTTGAAATATAATTTAAGTGTAGTTTTTATGTGTAACTGTACAGGCATCCCTACGCTGATAGATGATAAAACAATCGGGTGTATTTGTCGGGAGATTTCAAGCAAATTGTCGAATCCCCAGACTTGCGTTTTTAAATAAATATTTTGAATATTTTCTTAAAAAACTGAGACTTTGTTGAGGCTAGAATATGTCGTGAGATCAAAAAATGAAGGATCTGAGTGCTACCTCGCCAACTGGCCTCAACCCCACCCCTTTTGTAATTATTGAATGAAATTGTAAATTTTGACTCCTACCTTTGAATTTAAAAAAAGAAAATTGTATCCGTTGTATTTAATTTGAGAAGGGACATGCGGAAACCAATCTGACATTTAGTGCCATTAAAAGGGAACGTTTACGGCCGATTGGATCGTTAAAAAGTTTGCCGGTGGAGCTTTTACGAGGCGAGCCGGTGGCGCAAACGTAGAAAAAGACTGGACTTGGGACCGGGTCTGTGATCGGGCGGCGTGGCCGGCTGGGAATGGCGCGGCGGCATCGCGCTCGGACGGGGGAGGCGAATTGATTCGCGCGTGCCCCAACGCGCCGGGCCGCGCCTTCGAGCGTGCGTATTCGACTGGAAAACCGTCGACGATCCCCTTCGAGTGCGTCACTTTCACACGACATTTTCACATCAACCCCACGAAGATGGATAAATAATATATACAGTTGGATATATAAACAGATGTGTCTGCGTTTGTGTCTGTTTTACAGAGAGAAGAGGGAAGAGAAAAATAACACTAGTTAACAGGACTGAATGAAAATAAAATTACG
Organism: Cimex lectularius; assembly: GCF_000648675.2. Classification (NCBI taxonomy): domain Eukaryota; kingdom Metazoa; phylum Arthropoda; class Insecta; order Hemiptera; family Cimicidae; genus Cimex; species Cimex lectularius. The sequence continues at coordinate 1,295,735 of NW_019392776.1, forward strand.
TAGACTGAAATATTAGTGAGAAAGGGTTGAGATTGAGTGAGAATAATGGGGGTAAGAGAAATTGATGAATAAGTTTACAAAAAGAAAGAAAGAGAGAGAGAAAGTAAGGTGGATGGCCAGAGTGAAAGAGGTGCAGAGATACAGAGAGAGAGAATAAATGAGACTGAGAAAGAGATAGAGAGTAAGTGAGGTTAAGAGAACGAGACCTAGGGAGAGTGTGAATGGAAGAGAGTGTAAAAGAGATTGATGAATAAGTATATTACAAAAAAATAAAGAGAGAGATAGAGTAAGTGTGATGGATGAAAAGGGTGAAAGAGACACGGAGAGAGAATAAATGAGATTGAGAAAGAAATAGAGACGGATGTAGAGTAAGTGAGAGATTATGACAAAGAGACAGGGTGAGAGTGTGATGAATAAGTTTATCAATAAAAGAAACAAAGAATGGGCGAGAGACAGAGAGATCGAGATTGAGAGAGAATAATTGATAGAGAAAGAGAGATTGAGGGAAAATAAGTGAGATTGAGAGAGAGAGAAAATAAATGAAAATGAGAGAGAGAAGGTGAGAAAGATTAAAAGAAAGGAAGAGGGAATAAGTGAAATTTAGAGAAAGAGAGGAAGTGAAATTGGGAGTAAGAGAGATAGATGAATAAATTTGTAAAACGAAAGAAAAAATAGAGAGAGAGTAAGTATGATGGATGGAAAGATCGGTAGAGATAGAGATTGCTAGAAAATAAGGAGATTGAAAGATAGAGTGAAAATAAATAAAAATGAGAGAGAAGAGGTTAAAAGAAAGGGGGAGGGAATGATTGAGAAAGGGAGAGAGAGATTAAGAGAAAGTGAGAGAGGGAAAGAGAGGGAGTGAGATAGAGAATAAGAGAGGTTGATAAATAAATTTATAAAAAGAAAGAAAGAAAGAATGAGCGAGAGAGATAGAGAAATATTGATAGAGATAGACAGATTGAGAGCAAATAAGTGAAATTGAGATAGAGAAAGAGAGAGAGAGAGAGAGAGAGAGAGAGTGAAAATAAGTGAAAATAAGAGAGAAGGAATTAAAAGAAAGAGAGAAGGAATAAGTGAGATTGAGAGAGTGAGAGAAATACAGTAATAGAGAAAGAGAAAGAGACTGATGAATATGTTTATAAAAGAAAGAAAGAATGCGCGAGAGAAATAGGACAGAACGTGAGTGATGGATGGAAAGATTGATAGACATACCGAAAATAGGTGAGATAGAGGGAGAGAGCAAATAAGAGAAAATGAGAGAGAGAAAGAGAAAGTGAGATTGGAGGATAGAGATTTGAATGATTGATAAGGCAAGAAGTGATACAAGAAGTGATATATATGTGATAGATATATATAGATATATATATAAATATATCTGTATATATACTAATAAATAGATTGATTAGAAAGTGAGGGAGAAAGTAGGACAAAATAGTGGCATAGAGAGATAAAGGAACTTACAAGACAGACAAAGCTAAAGTGACCTATGACTGAGTGATAGAGTGATAGAGGACTAGAATAGAAAAGACAATATCAGACATAAAAGATAAGCATAAAAAAGATAGGCAGACAATAAGGCAGACAGACAGGCTGTCAACAGGCAGAAGAATATTGTCAGATAAAAATTAAGATATAGAGTTAAAGAGTAGCTGAGTGAGTTAAAAGTAAGCAATAGAATTTAGAACAAGGACATTTCAGGTAAAAATACATATAATGTTGTCGGTTGAAGTAATGAAGAAACGTAAATATCATCAAGATCAGAGAAATAAGCTGAAAGTTGCACAATAGACCTGATTTAGAATAAGACACTGTAGGCTCATCCCTGTGTATCTAATGGATAGAGAAATCACCTCCTCTTGTGTCCCTGTAAGGAATTTATAAACTGAGAAGCATGTGGTCTTGGGTAAAACTTGATTCGGCCACCTTGTCGGAGGTTCTTGAGGGCCTCGAATACAGACAATTCTTACGATGAAATATTACTGAACTGAATTTTGACCATAATAAACAATTGGATATAGGTGCGGGTGCTGCGCAACCCTACTTTTATATAATGAAGGAGGGGTGCCCAGGGGGTTTGCGTCGTCGGACCAGCCATCCCACATAGGGCACTCTTTATGGCCTACTGTTGTCTTAGAGCAAGACGAAATTTAGTAATTTTATGATAAAGTTAGGGGGTAGTTCCGTAAGTTTAGTGATACTTCAAATTAGCGCCAAATAAATCAGTGTAGCCAATACACGTGCAGAAATAAAGAAGGAACGACAATGCTCGCCCTAAACTCACGCGAGTTCCTGCTAACCTTAAACAAAGTTGCTAAAGTTGGCATTTATGTGAAGCAACTTTGGTAAGAAAAGGTTAAAGCGGAATATAACCCATATATAACTTGATCGCCATTAATTAAAATATAAAAAAGTCTCAGGTTCGTAAGTTACAGTGCAATAATAAGAAATGTGTCAGCCTTTCCTCGACCTCCAGGGGTCACCAGTTGTGTGATTTATCGGCCCCAATCCTAGTTGGTGTAATCTCGATTAATTCGTGCACGGATTTATTGATTTGTAACCGTTGGACAAGTCAATTTGTACAACGATGACTTACTTTTGTAAGATATCTCGCTGCAGAAATAACTTATTTTGGGACAAGTGTGTTTAAGTACAATTTGTTCAAAGTTTGCGATCCAGAGTACTTTCGCCCCGTTACTCCAATGTGGTTTAAACTGGATTCACTGGAACCTCGTTCAAAATTTGAACCCGGTTCAAAGAAAGAACCGTTCTACTGAACCTCGCAGGCTAATGATGACGCGACTTAATGAGTATAAATAAATATGCGAGAGAAAAAGCATTGACTTCTATCATAAAGGAAATAGAAATTGTCGGACTTGTTGCTCGTCGGAAAAACAAAAGCGGTTGCATTTGCATGTCAAAAATTGATCAATTTTTATTGAAGCGTGAGAAAAAAAATATTCTAATCGCTTTCAACTTTTGCTAATTATCATAAGTTCAATCTTTATCGACATACCAGGCCATCTTATGAAATGAACGTCGCTTCCTCCGAACTTAGTTTAACCCACGTCGACAGATGTTGAATTCTACCGTAAAAGAAACAGAAATAGCTCCACTTAGTGTTCATAAATTTACGGTAATAAATACATTCACTCGATTCGAACCCTGTCGTAAATGTGAGTTGGACGCCCCGACCATGGACTTCCTACTACCAGGTCCAATTCTCATACGGGTGGCAGTCATAAGTAGCATAGTAAGCGAATACGCTATCTATAAGGAGCCAAGGAATTATGCCATTATTTCAATGATCACCAATGGATTAGGCTAAATCTGTGTGTGTAAGCTTTGAACCCTTTTTCTAATTCTACCCGCTCTCTGTAAGGAACTAAGGAATGACTATTTTTGTAAATATAATGAGTCAATCAATGATTTACATGCAAAGCTGATCAATTTTTATCTAAACGTGTGAACAAACGAATTCAAATTGCTCGACGGCGTTCAAAATTGAGCCAGCTTCATAATCTGAACTTAAGATCCATTGAAAAGGGGCAATTTTTGAGTTGAACTCGGTCCAATACTGGACTGAGTTTAAACCAAATCGGTACAACGGATTTTTTTGTATAGTTGGTTTTTTCCATAAGCGTTATAAATATTATTTCGACCTAGTATTTTTTCGAGGTATATACAATTTTATCATATTCTAAAAGTCTGAGACAATTTATTAGATTATTTACCAATTAGTGCAGTAGTTTATATCCTCTATTTTTCGACAATTTTATATGACTGACTACGTTTTTTCATAATTTCAAATTCGGTTCAAGTTACATTGAAAAAGAACACTTTGTGATGAACTCGGTTCAGCACTGAACTGAGTTTAAATCAAGTTGGTGCAACGGGCCGTATAGTATTTAGTACAAGCTCTTTGTATAACCTGAAGTTTTTGTATAGTTGGTTTTTTCGATAGGCGTATAAAATGTGTATTTTACCTAGTATTTTTTTGATGTTCAAGACAATTTACTATATTCTAAAAGTATTGGGCAATTTGTTAGACTATTTACTAATTTGTACACTAGAGTTTATTTTTCCAAAGATGACCGGGTACGGCAATTTTCAACTTGAACTCGGTTCAGTATTAAACTGAGTTTAAACCAAGTTTGTGCAACGAGCCCTTACAGATCAACAAGCTGTTTTTTCAATCGTCTTAACAGCACAAAATTGTATCGTTTTAACAGTTGACAATCTACTAAAGAAAGGCATTTTCGTCAAATTAGACGTTGGGGTAATATCTAATAATCAAAGTAGGCAAAGTACAAAGAAGGGACAGGAGATCTCCAGCCAATTACAAGGCAATAAATTAACAAATTAGCTTTGTTATTTGTAAGAATCGTTGAATAACTTGTGCCGTCTTCGTCCTCGGCCGTTCCATCCCAGGCGAAACCCGTTTTTGAAGTTTTATTCATTCATTAGCCCAGCTCACCGGCAGGTTGATAATTCGGATTAAGCCGAATCATTGGAGATTGAATAAATTGGATTACACTGGAGGACGAATGCTCCCGCTATTAATTCTCCGAGGCGGGGAGCCACAATCCTTTTCGTGTACAAAGAGGGAAATCTTGCAAATCGATGGCAGAATTTTCCATCACAACAGAAAAGAAACCTTGGCATACATACACACACACATATACACACACACGCGCGCGCGCGCAGAATATTTATGAGGTGAATCTAATTCTGACTTGAAAAGTTTCCTAGGCTTCAGAAGTGAATTTTACGAACTCATATACTGGTACTTTCCGAAGGGTCACTTCTTTCATCGTAAGTTTAACATTTATTTTTGAAAATTTCCGTTTTATTCTGTTTAAAAAAAACACCTAAAGAAGCTTTGATATGATAGTTTTGGTCTTTGTTTAACTCCTAGATTTCTTTATTTGGTCAAGAAGCTGATCAAGATCATTTGTTGATAGCCAATCTACACTGAATATATACACATTTTTCCGTTTTAGGTGTTGGTTCTAATCAACAGAAGCCATCTGGACTACATGGTGGGTGTAGCAGGAGTGTGATTTTCTAAGAATCTTGTAATTTTTCGTTTTATTCCGCTTATATCCTAGACAAGACTTAAGAGGATGAAAGCATACATATATATTAATAACATAAGCTATTATGCTTGCTTTTTTTTACGAAGGTTCGCAACAGCAGAGGTCATAACAACCCTCAGGGTGCCGGTGTTTTTGAAAAAAAGCCCATTTGCGAGTATGTCGGTTTCGAATGCAGGGCCGCTGGATTCGAACCCGGGACCTTTACCTTACAGTGATAAGCGCCGTGTCAATGCCTAAACCGTTGCGGCCACCGACGCCCCTTTGCTTAATTTAATAGAAGGGATAAATTTTTAACTTACACGAGGAGATGCGACTGACGGGATCACCGATTATACGACGTTTTTGTGTACACAGCTGTATTCCGTCAAATTAAAGCTTTTCAACTTCAGACTGACGTTTTCATTTCAAATTATGCCTTTTTAACTTCAAATTAACCCATTTCACGTTTCAATTAACGTTTTTTGTTTCAATTTAACCCTTTTTTAATTTCAAATTAACATTTTCTTTAAAGCACTAAAAACTGAGGAGATGGTATGAAATATCAGCTTGAAAAGTAAAATCCAAGTATAATTGCGATTTTTGTTTACAATACATAGAAAATTAAAAATTATATAAAAACAAAAGATTCTTCGTTTAATTAAAAAAATTTAAAAATATATGAAATAATGCATGAAAATAAATTACAATTTAAATTGAACGTTACATTACAGTAAATATAAAATATAAAAAGCAATGATACTTCAATTCATTTTAGATTTTTTAATATAAAATAATCATTTTGTAGATCAATTATTTTTAAAAAATTTTGGAATTAAAATAAGAATCAGTTATTTTTATGTTTAATTTATATACATTAAATAGCAAAATTACTTTTAATTTTAATTGTATTTAGTTTTCATGTGGTAATCTTGATGAAAACCGATTTTATCCATTTTATATTCTTAAAACAAATTCAAATTAAAAGAAGTATCCTTTATTTTTATATTTTTTTACCATTTTTATTTTTAATTTTAATTGATTTTCATATGGTCTTCTCAAGAGCCTAATTATTTTATATTTAAAAAACCAAAAATTTACAGGAACTTTAAGTGCTACCATCTCCTAAGTTGTTTTAATGCTTTAAAGAAAGGATTAATTTGAAATTAAAAAGGAGAACTAATTACATTTTTTTAATTCTCAAAAAAGAAGAACAATTTATATTCATATTTAATTTTATAACAATTTTAATTGAAATTACATTTCATGTGGTCTTGTAAGAGCCCAATTATTTTATGTCCAAAAAACGCAAATATACCGGAAGTGCACATGTTCGAAGCCCTTTTTAGTTTTGTGTTTTGGTGGTTTTCAACACAAAACTCGGCTGAACAGTCAAAATTGTTGGATTTAAAAAAAATTATTTTCTGATATTTTGCGAACAATATTCTGATTTGTATCATTCATTGAAAAATACAAACATAATAAGTAGTATATCGTTAAACAAGACTAAATTTGAAGAGAAAAAAATGCAATATTTGCCATATTTAGTTGCAAAGAGATTATTTAAAGTGGGCATTTTGTTGAAAAGGCCAAAGCAAAATGAAAGCCGACTTGAAATAAATAACAAGTTTGTATGGGTTGTCACGCCGTTTTCGTCGTATGCATTTCAAATTCAACTGGTCTTGTATAATAGATTCAGATTTCGTAAATAAGAAAATACCTAATTGAAATGCAATTATTTGAAAAAAAGTGGCAAAATGATGAAAGATTTATTAATCAACTAATTATTTCCATTATTTTAAATATTTGAATACAGTCATAGAATGTAGTCAGAATACGTTAGGGCGATCCTTTTCTCAGAGTGTCACACTTGAAATGATGAATCGACCTGGGCCATTGTGCGAGAGCAAAAATCAATATACAGTTAATCAACAAGACACGAGATTATTGTTTTTGTACGAAATTCATTATCTTATGAAAATAAGACGGGTTTAACATGTTAATATATGTAAGTAGAGATCTTTTTTTCTACATAAATTGCCACCGTCCAATAACAAATTATGTCAAAGTGGCTTAAATTAATATAATTATCGCGGTCGTACTAAAAGAAAAAACCTAACAAATCAAAGGTGACGTTTTGTCACTACAATTCTAATACACGTAAATAAATCATGGACAATTAATTTTTTAAATGTACATAATATTTTCTATTCGAGTGAATTTCCCCTACCGACGGTTTCGTAACCCACGCTGTATAAAAATTGTACTGGTAGTTGGCTTGGTCCGTCAGACGCGGGGGAGGCTGGGTCATCGCTCATCTCAACCGATACAAAGTCAACCACGCCCGTTGGAAGCCCGAAGCCCGAAAAATTTCCAATTGCCGAATGGATCGATTTCAAGACCATACTAGCTGGATCAACACCTTAAGCCGGGAACCCACTTGCCCGATGCAACGTCTACGGTTTTGGTAGGGTGTGCACATCTATGCGAAGTCAAGCGCACGTCACGTACAGTCACACAGCTTGTATCACAATAATCGCTATCGCAATCGCAACGCCTCTCTTGTTCTTAATGCACTATTTTGAGCAAAACCTTGCAATAAATAGTTAAATTTTATGAGCACACCATGTAATAAATTGTTTGTTAAACTTAATTGTTTTAAAGAAAGTTATTCCGGTGTTTTGATAAATTTTCTTCCAAACCATCATAATTAAATATTTTTTATATAATCGTATGAATTTTTGATCTCGTTTAATTTGACTTACATTAAAATAGGAATGTTAATATAACGACAAAATTATAGTTTGAAGTAAACTACAAAAAAATATGAGTGCCCTGTTCTGAAGCTACTCGACGAAAATGTAATTTTATGAGCAAAAGCATGAAATAAATTGTTAGTTAAATTTTATGAGTAAAAGCGTGTAATAAATTGTTAGTTAAATTCATTATATCAAAAAATGGTATTCCGGTGTTTTGATGAATTTTCTACCAAACCATTAAAATCTTTTTTTTTTTTTTTTTTTTTTAATTTNTGTATTCGATGCGACCCGACGGAAATCTGGACAGTGGGGATCGAAGAGCGTAGCGTTCCATAGCATCGGGCAGATGGGAAAATTGGACTTTGGATTTGCGTGCGTCGGGTAGCATCAGGTAGCGTCGCATGGCGTTGCATCGGGTGTGTTCCGGCTTTAGGACTGAGCCAGATCATAAATTCGCTTGAGGCTATCCGTACCTGTTAGGTAAATCCTCGTCCTCGATATGCAGAGCAATATGTAAGAAACTAATTTTATTCCTAAAAAAACTAGGGGGCCCCGCCCCCTGCTCTCTTCGGGTTATTATCATGTTTTTTGAATAAGTCAAAAAAGCAACTCAAAATAAATAAGCTCAAAAACTTCAGCGCCTATCGATTTTCGGCAGGCTCGTTAGAAAAAATAAATTGTACACTAATCCAACGTTTCGTCGAAAACAATATTTTTTCTACACATTTTTCTTTTAATTTGCATTCTATTTTGTGCCCATCTTTGTCGTCCGCTTCGACAGGGCTACATATAATTGTCAATGTGTAAATATTGTGTTAATTGAATTTATAATCAAACCTACTTTCTCAAAACCTGGCCCTTGTAGCTTATTTATGGTCATAGCAAATGCTAGACGGACTGAAATTGTAACCGTTTCAAAGCATTGGGCATTTTGGTATTTCCAGGGGATGTGTACAATATCTCCCGTTTTATTGCCAGTTAATATTTTTCTGTGTAGTATCGTCTTATCAGTTTTTATCACTCTCAAACGGGTCCAGTTACACAAACCGTCTCTTATGCATCAATTGCTCAATAGCATAACTTATACATCCTGATATTAACTGCAGTTCTGAAGGAGGCAATCCGAAGGTGTCATTGATTGTAAATATTCATTGGGATACCGATATCTAATAACCAATCTGAGAATTCAATGCAATCTCCATCCGCACGCATAGTCTTGGACAATTTGAATTGCTAAAAGCTATTCCATAATAAACTATTTGTTAAGCATGCTTCATAGATTTGTCTCCTGCCTCCCTTTTTATACGATTGGTAAAATCTGTCAAAAGTGACCACCCGATATAAAAATTTTCCCAGGAAATGCATGATCGTCATTAAAACATCACTAAATGTCTTATCGATAGTGGCTAATACAGTTTGGGGAATTATGGACGATTCATCCCTGAAGTCTGTTTTTTGGAGTGTCTGTTTCATTTTACATGAACAGTTCAGTGTGACGGGCTCTTCAACTAAATTTAACGGTGACATGAATCCATTCGGGATTCGAACCCACGTGACGAACTATGGTGATAGCTCAAGTGGTAGAGGAGCGTCGTATTTAGCCGAAGGTCGTGGGGTTCGCTCGTGACAGTAACTTTTTCATTTCGACCAAAACCTTACATAAAAAGATTAGGTAACATGAATGTTTTATGTCCTGTCTGTCCATATTGGAGAACTGCCGCTATTCCTGTCCAAGCAATGGTTGCAACCACTTTCCTCAAATGTCTGCAGAAATGTACCAGGGATTTGTATAAAAATGTCATACCTCCAGGTCCGTCAATAAAGATCATGTTTTGAGAGCTACTGATTTCTCCAGTTTAATGGTATCGAAAACTTTTGACCGTTCTGCATTCATTTTTTTTCACACATTTGTCCATAAATGAATTTATGATCATAACACTGTAGATCTTCGTCGACCACAATTTCTTTCAAGATTTTCGATTCTTCAACCTTTTCAGGAAGGCTAAATAGTGACATTGTCATTCCTTCGTTTTTAATCCGATCTCGAATGATGGACAGTGCAGTAACTTCATTACAGTGTTCGCAAAATTGGTTTGTAAATTGTTCCCAAATCATCCGTGCATGTACCTCTCCACTCAATAATAAATAAACAAAGAAATACCTCATTCTATTTAACTTCATTACCCTGAGGTGGCTTAGGATATTGTAAACATTTGAGTACTTAATATTAAATCTTTTCGAGAGGGGATAATTTCAAAATTTGCATTTTTGTTACTGGCTGACTCACTAATCATCAAAATTGTAAGGTACATCCCGAATAGCGAAACGTGAAATTTGGTAAAAAGGTAAATTTTATATAGTAAGTACAAGACAAAATCTGAATTGCAATTTTCTCAAAATTAGTGCCGCTTTAGAGGGGTGTAGTCTCACCATCAAAATTATAAGGCACTTCGTGTAGTTAGAAACATGAAATTTGGTAAAAAGGTAGTTCTTATACTGTAAAAACGGTAAAAATCCGAAAATTGCTATTTTCCCAAAATTAGTGCCATTTTAGTGGGGAGGGTGCAGCCTTATCATCAAAATAATAAAGCACTTCCTGCATAAGTAGAAATGTATTTCGTACAAATGTAGGTCTTATAAGTAAAGGTAAGAATCTGAGAATTGGAATTTTCTCAAAATTAGTGCCACTTCAGATGGGAGGGTGTGGTCTTATCATAAAAATTGTCGTATAAGGCACTTCCTGTATAGTTAGAACCATGAAATTTGGTAGAGAAGTACGTAGGTCTGGTGTTAACAACGCCCAAGGGGCCTATCAGCTCCTCAGCAAATGCCCAAACGATCTTAAAAGAGAAAATCTACGACACGCATCGCTCGTACTCCTCAAAAAAACCCAAGACGACGTCCAAGATGGTGAAACGAACAAAATAGTATGATATCCCAACAAAAGCCTAAAATGGGCAAAGTTCCAGACCCCCTCAAAAAAATTAGCCTATCGATGTAATGATATCTCCGCTGTGGCCAAGTACGTCCTTTTTCTAGTCCATAACCTGATAGGACTCAAAAGAAAAGATAAAAGTTCCAGTCTATCAAAATAGTGATATCTACATTGTGTCACTTCACTCCCACTTTTTTATTTTTCTAAATGGGATTAAAGCATCTTGACCAAGTGAGCCCACACAGGAAAGGTGGCTGAAGGGCAGGTAGAGAACTCAGAAGAAAAGAAAAAGTGCCAGACTCCTCATTGCTCATTCACAAACTGGCAAAGTGTTAAGCAATGATAATAAAAGAACAGTATTGCTCATAAAAGAAGGATTGAAGTGAGGTTGGCCAAGATAGTCATCACTACTTGATCCATGCCAAGTCAATGACGGCTCCTTTCTTTTGTTATTTCAGCTTCTACTCGCGCGATAACGCTCGAAATAGGTCGCACACTGATGAATGTAAAGTCAACAACGGCTCGTTTTTGCGATTTCAGCCTACTCGCGCGATAACGCTCGAAATAGGTCGCACACTGATGAATGTAAAGTCAACAACGGCTCGTTTTTGCGATTTCAGCCTACTCGCGGGATATCGCTTGACTACACTCACAGTGTAAATAGGTTGCGCGCGGTTCAATGTAAGGTCAATGACAACTCCTTTTATTGCGATTTCAGCTTCTACTCGCGCGATATCGCTTGGCTACACTCGCAGTGTAAATAGGTCGCACACTGATCAATGTAAGGTCAATGTCGGCTTCGTTTTTGCGATTTCAGCCTACTCGCGCGATATCGCTTGGCTACACTCGCAGTGAAAATAGATCGCACACTGATGAATGTAAGGTCAATGTCGGCTTCGTTTTTGCGATTTCAGCTTCTACTCGCGGGATATCGCTTGACTACACTCACAGTGTAAATAGGTTGCGCGCGGTTCAATGTAAGGTCAATGACAACTCCTTTTATTGCGATTTCAGCTTCTACTCGCCCGGAATCGATCGCAGTGTCGTGATCCACGTGGAATCACCCATTGTTGAGTCAGTATGGTATTTTCTCATTCTATACGTATAAACCTATCCGAGGCCAAATCAGACCCAGATCCAACACTGAAGATGGAGAGCCGAAATGCGTCGGACAGACCAATACAGTTTCTATATACGATTGGTTACAAAACCATCAGTAATGGCCGGGGGAAATTCACTCGCATAGAAAATTTAAAAAAATGAAATTAATGTAGTAAACAAATTTAAAATGAAAACTATTTGCGCTTCCAGTATAATAATAAAAACCTTTTCGAGTTTCTCCTCTGCGGTACCTACGTTAGTATATTCAAACCAGCAAGGATAGGCGGAGAAAAATAATCAGAACGGCCAAATTATAGATTTTTTCAAAACATTTTGATTCGACATGCGAAATCCTTTTATTCATCGGAAACTTTTAGTTAATCGCCAAATTTGAAAATTTTTCAACATCCAAAAGGCTGAGGGAAATGGCTGTTTTTATAAAAACAACGTCAGCGAACCAGTCAGAAATTGAAAGACCAAAGGAAATTGCGTCGGCGCGCAATTCCATCGCCATCTCCATATATGGCCGTAAAACAAAACAAAAAAATGAAAAGGCCAGAAAACAATTTTCGCTTTTCCTTTTCCCCTGCGTTTCGCCAATTTTTGAATATTTATAGGCGCCGTGAAAAAAAATTGTGATTCAGATTAAGGCTATGCATGATAAGCCGTGTCTCCCGACAGATTTTTTGACGTCCCGGCGGATGTGTGAGGAAAACAGACGTGCACATCACGAAAACACGACAACTCGCCTCCCTCGCTCACTCCGCCTACTTCCCCTCGGCTCGGTTTTCGTTTTTAACGCGAGCCGTCACTGCCCTGACATTTCCTTAACAAAGACGAACGGGGGTGGGAAAAAACTAATTTCGATAGGAATTTTTTACGAAAGGAAATTCATATACAAATATCACGGATTAGAATTCAACCAGGTTCCAAATAAAAACGACTGCCTCTTGTAACTGTTATCATAGAAAAATAAGCTTCTTTGATCATAATACCAATTTTTACAACAGCCAAATAATAGACTCGATTTGGCACTTTGGTCGTTTCCGATCATCCAGGTCCGCGTGTGCTCGCTGTTTACGTCTCAAGGCCATTTGCCATCTTGAGCTTTTCCCCGAAGAAGGAATGTCACCAATTACATTGACGTTCTGTCATATTTTACTAACAAAAGAAAAGCATAATTTGATTTTGAATTTTAAAATTTAGTAAAAATTATTCCTCTGTCCTTCCTTAACCCTAAGCTTCTATCCTGAGGCATAGGAAAATATATATTTCCCTTTGGATTCAACCTCTAATTATTTTATACGTTTTTTTCGTCAAATTGACCCTTTTTAACTTCAAATTAGCCTATTTTTATGTACAAAAGAAACTTTTTTTAAAATTCAAATTAACCTTTTTTAATTTCAAATTAAGCCTTATTTACAGGATTAACTAAACTATTGTATGAAATATAAGCATGTAAAATAAAATTCTTGTATATCTGCTTAATAATTTTAAAAAAATTTGGTCTCTTGAAGCTCATATGAAAATTAATTACTAAGTTAAAAAATTATATAAAATCAAATATAATAATAAAGGATTCTTTTATTAATTCGAATTTTCTTTAAATATAAAATATTTATTTTATAGACCAAATTTTTATATTTATGGAAAACTTGATCTAACAGAAGAAACATTTGTTGTTAAATTTAATTGTTATATAATTTCTAATTTTTAGTATAATTAATTTTTTATATGGTGCCTATTTTAGCTAAGCGCTAATTTTCAATTTTCGAAAAATTCTCAAATTGAGAGAAGGATCCCTTATCGTTATACTTAATTTTATATAATTTTAATTTTAATCAATTTTCATATGGTATTTTAGATAAGAATCCATTTTTTAATATTCAAAAAAAGAAGGCCTTTATAGTTGTATTTAATTTTATTTTAATAAATTTACGTGTTATTTTAAATAAGAATCTCCTTAATATTTATATTTAATTTTATATAATTTTTTATTAATTTTCGTATGGTATTTTATATAACAATCTATTTTATTATTTTCTTTTTACCAAAAAAATGAATCATATTGCTATATTTAATTATATATCATTATAAATCTTAATTAATTTTCAGTTTTTTATATAAGAATCCATTTTATTTTTATTTATTTTTTTTATTGAAAGGAGAAAGAATTTTTGTTATATTTAATTTTACCATNTTTAATTTTAATTAATTTTCCTGTGATATTTCATATAACAATCTATTTTATTATTTTCTTTTTACAAAAAAAGAATCATATTGCTATATTTAATTATATATCATTATAAATTTTAATTAATTTTCATGGTATTTTATATAAAAATCCATTTTTTTGTTTTTATTGAAAGGAGAAATAATTTTTATGCTATATTTAATTTTACCATAAAATTTAATTTTATATAATTTTAAATTTCAATCATAATTAATTTTCATCTGGTATTTTATGTAATAATCCCCTTTATTATTTTCTTTTTATAAAAAAATAATCGTTTTGCTATATTTAATTTTACATCATTATAAATTTTAATTGCAATTAATTTTCATGTGAAATTTTACGTAAAAACCCATTTTATATTTTTGAAAAATCCTCACAAAAAAAGAAGCATCCTTTATTTTTATATTTTGTTTTCGGTAGTTTTTAATTTTAATTGTAATTAATTTTCATATGATCCTCCAATTTGAATTAAAAAAGGTTATTTTGAACTTTGAAGCTAAAAAGTGTCAATTTGGCGGGGAAATATAGGAAAAAAATTTAGGGGTTTTAAAAGTAGAGGATAAATGTTTGTCAGAAAAATTACGCTGATTTCAGTCTCTCTTGTTTACTATTGGTGATTTAAGCCTAGACTCGACAGGATCAATTTTCCAAGTTGAGATCAGGAAAACGAAGGGATCGAATGGAACAGATAACAAATATCAAAACCAGGAGGGCTCAGATACTTCGAACCTGAACAAATGAGAAAGAAATGACAACACACTGTATGAATTAAACAGATGCAAAATAATCAATGAGCTTTCTCAACATTTCAACCAGGAAACCAAAAATCCACGTCTCTCTGTGGGGAAAAATAGGAAAAGGCCTTTATACTGGCCACTGGAAAATTAATGAGAAAAATTTATACAGAAACCTGACGAATCAGCCAAGAAACAGAAGATACATCGGAATATGTCCTGTGTGGGTAAGCATTAGCCCGGAAACGCTACAACTATGTCTAAAAAAATTAGCTAAGATGAACGCTAAGGGTAGCTAGCCACCAATGACCCCAGAGAAAAAAAGAATTAAGCCCAATCGGTGCATTTTTCTTATAAAGTGGCTTTTGTTGACTGACAGCCGTTATACAATACTTGCAAATAATACGAAATCCGAATTCCAATGGGGTCGCGTAAACAAGGATAACGATCTTAATCCTCCCGGTGTACAAATTTCCCCAAAACGAGGCCTTCTATTTATGTGCTATCAGCTGTGTGGAATTTTAAAAACCCTTAAAAATTCGGAAATCATTCGCCCCCGATTAAACAGAAAAATTTCTTGAAACGTACGCCTTAGAGACTGTATAATAAATATCTATTTCCACCAATCCTACTTCATTGTAGAGAAAAACAATAATAAATGACTGGAATGGCACTTCAAGACAAATATAATAAAACTTAAAAATAGAGGTAAATCATAAGAGAGAACAAAGCAATTTTGAATATTTTTCCAGCTGTTAAAATTAATAAGTCCCTGGGGAGTTAGGCAGGGCTGTGTCCTTAGCCCTTTGTTGTTATCGCCCTTTATTACTCCCTGATGATCTAAACTTTGCTATTAACCGCTCTAACTTATCGGTTAATTTAAAGAAACCAAAAATCATTGTTTTTCTTAAAGTGGCAAGATGAAGAATAGACCGCTGGTTCTTTGGAGGCATCTCACTTCAGGAAGAAGAAAGAAAATAAGTAGTTTGAGGTTTTTAAGGCAGTGTTCTCGATTATGTGCTCTGCTTGCTAGAAAATACTTGTGTTTCGATCTAATCTAACTACAACTAAATCGATTGCCTTTTTATTTCTATATAGGATATGTTTGTTAAAACTTCGTCTTTCATATTTAGACCAAAATTGTCTTAGAGCGAGGCTAATTGTAATTTTGTTAACACGTTAGCGGGAAATCCCGTTAAGTTTAGTGACACAGAGAGATTAGATTTGCGCCAAATAAATCAGTGTTTCCAACACACGGGTTAAAACAGAACAGAAACAACACTGCCCCCCATAAACTCACGGGATTTCTTATAAATATTGTTAAAGTTGTCATTGCTCTGAATCAACTTTGGGAAAGAAAGGGTTAAATTATAAACTGGATATGAAAAGTTTTATGTTAGGCATACATAACAATCGATACAAGATGAATGGGTGAAGAGCTATGTTGGAAAATTCCAAGATTTTAGATTGGTGCCAAAAAAATCAGGTTTGTCAGCCAGTCAGGGAGGACCTCTTCTTTTATTAATAAAAATTCTTTTAAGATTTAGCTAATAGTCGTTGAATTAAGGGCAAATAGAGAATATCGCGGGATTAAATTTTTGGGTGTGCAAGGAAGAACCTTATACGCACATACCACAAAGAGAAAACTTTGTATGATTTTATGATTTACGGAAAAACCTTATTTGGCAGTTTGGTACCTGAACTCTACAAAAAAATTGAACGAAATTCGAGGGGGAGGGTTAAATCAAGCCATTACATTGAAGATTATAATTTTATTTTTAAGTTTGAAACCCATATTCCTTTCGACAGGCGTTGAAGTCTTTCAATTTCAACCGATAAACTTTATCGATTACAAAAAAGAATTAAGTAAGCTTTTCAAAGAAAAAAATGGAGTTCGCGTTGTATACCTCGCCTACTACTAACTTAAAATGATACATATTTTCGGAACTCTAAGAAGTCCTCTGTTATCGGTTCTTACGAGGTAACAAAAAGTACCAAATACTACGAATACAAAATAAAAGTAACTGCTGTAATACAAGAGAGCTTAACGTCTTATTAACCCGCTGTCGCCGACGATGATCGAGAACCACTTTACAATATAAAATTGCAAAGGCTGTGCTGGAATTCGAACCTGGAACCGCTAGCGTGGCAAATACTAGTCGGACGACCTAACCCGTCAGCACTGGAGTTTTTGCTAAGGCTTTTATACTTATGTTTGCTTAACGTCTTAACTAATCTCTTTACTAATGCTTCTTTTTCTCAAATTATTCCCGATATAAAATTCCAAGGCTGTCCCGGGATTCGAACTCAGAGCCGCTAAAACGGCAAATACGTATCCGGACGGCCTTACCGGTCCCCACCGGAGTTTTTGCCATGACTTACAATTAAGACAATTATAGAACTGTCTACTCTAATCACTTTGAATGATAGTACTTCCTCACAGTTTGTTGTTTTAAACTATCAGGATTTCAAGCTTTAACGCTCATCATCAGGTTGAAGGAGTTGCAAGCACGTCTCTCGACATGTATTGTGAGAGACTCTTACTTACTTTCTCTTACAATTATGTCAAGAGACTCAATTTTGAAATCCGGATAGTTAAAAAGAATGAACTGTGAATAAGAAATATTTTAACTCTATATTCAAACAAACAGTTTTGAGATTGAGGTGATAAATTAAAAAATATTTAATTGTTTTATCCAATTATAGTGGCCAAGTTCTAATAGATAGAATAAACAGACGATTCACCTTTCTTTTTTTTTTATTTTATAGCCCCGCTGCTTTGTAAACTACGGTAAAAAGGAATTTGTTCATTTAACCTTTAAGGGCGGGGAAAAATGAATGATTTGGTCACGATTTGTTTGAAAGGCACGGTCGAAGTTGGGATGGAAGTTTGGAGCTTTGATCTCACTTTCAAACCAGGTGGTGGTGGTGCTCACTCGGCTCACGGTCCGCATCTTAAAGCAGAAGCTTTTTGAACTAATTCTATTTTATACGATCTCGTCGGGCCAGAGCCGGGAAGTGGTAAACTAAGTTCAGAATTTTCCCCGAGATGCAAACTTGGTCTCAGGGCTAACGAGGCGTAGCCGGCCGGCCGTATTGAAATATTCCAATCCCGTCTAAAAATATGTTCGGGTGCAATTTGAAAAAAAAAAATTCAACCCGGGTTTAAACCGGCCCGTAAAGGGCGGAATTCAATAGGTCAAGGATTGCAACAACACAATTACTAAAATTACTACCATTTATAAATGTTGGGATTGATCCGTCCTAGATTCGGTAAATCGACTAAGCTAGAGTGAATTAATGAATTGAAATTAAAATAGACGTCTACATAAAATTTTCAGTTTGATTCAAACTACCTTTAATCCTATAGCTCTCTGATGATGGCAAGTCGAAACAACGAGACAAGTTTTGACAAGCTGACAACAGTTAGAAGAAATGTATTTTTTTTTAAACACAGCCAGGTCTGAGGACTAGATATTCCTCCATCACCCTTTACACATTCACTCTAATAAATACATTCGTTCTCACACAAAAAAGAAACAGAAGCGATATATCTACCGAGTACACAATAAAATAGCAAAATCAAAACAGGTGACGAAAATATTACCATGTTCAAAAGCAATTCTCATATTGGATAGCATTCCTACTCGCTTTCTATAAAGAGCCAAGGAATGGCACCACTTAATTAACACAGAACAAGCTTTACTCTTCATGAACAATTCCTGAGGAAACCACACTAGTTGACACCCTGTATATTAAATAAAATATAACACTGTCGAATTTGGTAAATTTGTATTTTTTTCATAATGAATTAATACTAAATCTGGGTTTTTCATTTTCTCTCCAAAGATTCGCTGTCATCAAGCACAATTATAATATCGGGTGGCATTCCTACACGCTCTCTATATAAAGCCAAGGAACGGCAGGTTTCAATTAAGTGAGACACATTGAGCAACCTTCTCTAGCGGACACATAGCGAGCTTTGGCCTAAAGTTAACTGTTCTAGATAATTCTCATATCGGGTATGAATTGCCTCACGCTCTCTATATGGAGCTAAGGAATCCTTCAGCCTTCAATTGAGTAAGAAATATCCAGCAACCTTTTCCTACATAACGGACTCATACGCGGCCCAAAAGTAAGTGTCCGTGTGTCAACCACGAATGACCGATTCTGAGTCGGTATAGACTCTCCAAGGGTCTATCGACCGTGCTTTCGACGCGCACGAACTTCTGTTCCACCGACCCTTTACACATTCTATATCAATAATCTAAGAAGGCCGATTGGGTTAAAAATCCATCATCGGTCTCACATTACACACTCACGCCAATAGATACACTTGTATATACACAAAAGGAAACACGAAACGAGATATCCATCAGTACTGTATAAAATATGTCAATCCTTCCTCTAAAAATTTGAACAAGAGATCGAATACTCCATCTAGGACAACTCTCAGATATGGGTGGCACTGCTACACGCTTTGTATATGGAGCCAAGGACACTCTTTAATTGAGGCCGGAGCCGGGTACATAAAAGTGCCTGTATGTTAACCAGACCTATGTAGTCCCGTATGATCCTCCTTCTTCGATTCATCCTTCTCTATTTCGGCTCTTTGCACATGATTCGTAAAAACTTCTCTGCTCATCCGGCTCATCGATGCCGCCACTTCCTTCTGATCTATTTTTTATAAGGATGGAACTGTACGATTACCGACTCGCAGCACGCGCAATTCAAGGGTTAGAGTGCAGCAAAGTCGAAAAATTTTGGTTTGACGGACGTGTTTCGGCTTGTCGCCATCTTAAGTTTTTAATAATTCAGCATAAAAGTTATTACTGAAGATGGAAAGAAGCCGAAACATTCCAAAATGACAGAACTATACGACAATCGACTCGCAGAGCGGTTAATTGCAGCGAAATCAAAATGTTTGCCTGTCGGGCATGTTTTGGCTCGTCGCCATCTTAGGTTTTTATTAATTCGGGTTAAAAAGTTATCAGTGAAGATGACGAGAAGCCGAAACGTTGGAAAATAACTGCATGATCACTGACTCGCGGAACGCACACTGTAAGGGGGTTAAAGCACAGGCCCACAAAAATAGTCTTAACTTTCAAATTTAACTGGAAAATCTAAAAAACATTTCCTCCCCCCCGCCGCCGAAAAATTCCTCCCTTTAATCGTCGGTTGACCGAGGAGGCAACTTCTCCACATTTTAGAATCTTGACCTATTGACGTTGATGCTTCACTAAGTGATTATAACGCTAAGCCGTCCAGACCCGCTAAAAAACATTTAAAAAACTTTCAAAAATTTCTCACAACTCCTTGTGCGAACGGTATAATTACATACGCCAGGGAGTTTACAAGATATTGTACAAAAGACCAGATTTCGGCCCACTTTGTCTTTGGCAGGCTGATAATATTTCTCTTTAAATTTTCATATCAAAACTAACCATCGGCTAAAAATTTTTAAAATTACATTTAATTTTTTAACTCTAATTAGGCTACTATTTATAAGCATAAAACTATGTATTCGAAAATTCGTTCTAAACAAAACTCTCCGAATACATTCAGAATATTCAAATTTGGTATGATCAAAAAGAAAATCAACAAAATACTGCTTTTTTGCGTATTTTAACAAAGATTCTGTACGCAAAATTGGTCAGAAAATGGTCAAATCTTAGATTTGACCTCATTGTCGTGATTCTAGCGTTATAAAACCCTTAGATACCGACTTTCGTGCAAATCGGTGTAAATTAATTTTTTGACTGATAATTTCGACGACTTTTCTGCCTGACTGACTATTCCTAGAGCAAATTCTAACATCGTTTTTCTCAAAATCTAGTGGACCGATTTTCATGGTTGGTAATTCGTTTTAAAAAATTGTCAAGAGCATTTTATAACTCTATGAAACATTAAAATCCAACTATTATTTCCAATTAAAAAACGAGGTTAAATTTTGACAAATGACTGTGCTATTTTAGGTATTTTTTTTATAGAAATATTTTATATATTTTAGTGGTACATACGTCCTTAAAAAAGCTACTTCCCTCTTCTTTCAAATGGTATTTTTCACGTTAAAATCCTATTAGCTATTTTTGAATTATAGCCGTTTCGATCAGATATTCCGATAACGACTTCTCAAAAATCGGAAAAATTTGGGAGTCAAAAATCCGATAAATTTAAATTCAGACAAAAAATTATATTTGGGGTGTATACAGGTGGCAAAACTAAATTTCATATTAGTTTCAGGAAAAAAATTATACCCTAGTTTACTTAAAATATATTCGATTTTTAGATTTTTTTGTTATTGATAAACTATTACTGTATTAAAAAATGAAAAATTTCAACTTCCTTTTTTTTTTTTTTTTGCGAAACCAGGGTTTATTGGCAAGAAGTGGCGGATACGTGTCCGATATTTTGGGGTATAGAATTACCATAAAAATTTGGTCAAAATCCGTGACCAACCAACCTGGTTGCCCCTTGTCAGCCCGATGAGTTTCCAGGCAGAAGCGGAGTGTAAATTTTGCCAATTTATATCTCTTCCATTTTTTTCTCAAATTTTAAGGACGGAGATTAGATAGAGACATAGGATTAGAGATGTGAAAGGTATTCAAATTGCCCTTTTGACCGGGGACGAAGACACAGCCGTAGGGAAACGGTCCGGCGTTGATTATTGAAATTTATGCCCACTGGCCGCGGCCTGGGATTTTTTTTTTTTATTACGTACTAAATCACAAGCCGACGCCTCCCAACAATATTTAGATCAGAGACGGTAACGTTGGCCGTGACTGGGAATAGAGAAAAATATTTATTCCAAGGAACTTCGGGAACCTGGATATTTTCTTGATGTTTCCCCATGCAAAAGTATTGAAAGTACATTAACAGACTACTCATTTGGAAATCATGAACAATAGAAGATTCTTGAGGATCACATTAGATGGGGAAACGCGTGAAGATTTTTTTTTAAATTTTTGGTTCTTTTCTCGTGATATTTCGTCAGGATGATCATAACGATAAACATTGCAACAAGCAGTGTAAACCCAGTATGTTAACCTGCCAGATTAAAATTTCGTGGCTAAGCCAAAAAAAATTCTACCTAATATTTATTCATTCGAGTAATGTAACTCTTTGAAACTGGAAAAAAAACTTTACAATGGAAAATTCTAACTACTTTTGTACGCAAGTTCGGACCGACCGTCGCTTTATTTTCAAAACCCAAAATTTAATTAATTATTAATCACTGTATAAAATCCAAGTAACTCTATCCAAGACATCTCAGGATGTCTTTTTTTTCAAGGATATCGCCACATACAAGAAAAAATAGTCTCTTTGACATTTTTTAAATTATAGAATGTTTATTATATCCAGAGTATGAGCTGTCAAGCGATTCAATGAAAATGACTGATTTTAATATTAAATAGTTAAATTACATTTGATTAATTAAACTTCTGAAGAAGAAGTCGCTCGGCCTGGTTTCGCAGTTACGTTGTACCTTTGCGAAAATAACGTTTATTTTTTCTTTTGAAATAAAAACATTTTCGGGGTTTTAACACGTTGAATATTTTTGGTTTTGAAAACAACCGTCCCCGAGGAAAGAGACGGTTAGAAAGTACGAAGAACCGGGAAGTTTCGACGTTTCCTATTCTTTCCTTAAATTTTTCACGGTCCCCGGTTCCATTCCAAAGAAATCGATGCACACATTTTCACAGACGCCTTTAATTAATCGCTTTTAAATTAAGCTCCTCGAAAATAAATCTAATAATAATTCGATAAAAATAATAATGAAGCCCAAGAACAAGACGAGAAAAGGGTTAAAAATCAGCTTGATTTTGTACCACGTGTAAATGCAACTTGACCCAAGCACAATGTAGAATGCAAATTTCGACCAAGAGCGACAAATTTTCTAAATCAAAATTCAAATTTCTATTCTCAACTGAACAATTAGCCAAATTGACAACATTGACATGAAAATTAAAATAAGGCCGAGAAAGAGATTTTATTTCTTAAAAAAAAATTAATTGATAAATCCGTCTTCAGTTTCATATTACAGGAAATTTTCCAAAAACACCTTTATCACAGAAAGCTTCAAACATTCCAAAAAACCTGCCTAATTGTCAACCCTTTCTTTGAAAAATAAATTAAAATTGTGAGAATTCTTTCTATGGTTTGAGGATGAATCTGCAATTTGACCGATTCATCCTGGTCTCAGTGTCGGTCTGTCAAGCGCATTTCGTCATCTTCAGTGTGTCTGTACAGACCACGTAGACCGGGAAGATCCGACCAAATTACAAAAATATACAAGACTCAATATGATAAAAGAATACAATTTGAATTCTCAATCTCTCTTCAATTTTGAAAAAGTATTGCTCCTTAACGAAAAGTATGTGTCACTAAAATATAGCCTCATATAAAACGGGAAGTGAACAAAAATAAAAATTCAACAACTACGCGAAAAAAGCTTAATACAGTTTAAAAACTTCCAAAACACAGCCATAAAATTTAACTTAATTCCTAAAATAGCAAAAAAAAAATTACAATGTACAAAAAATATTCTAATTTGACTTTAATCACGGCAAACATGAGAAAGTTTTGGAAACTCAAATCAACTTCTCTTCTCCATGGAGAAGAATTAAAAATAGACAATAGACCTTCGAAAAAAGTAGATTATTTACTGCCGTCTGAGGATGAACCTGAACTTAGGTCGTTACCTATCATCCTGGCCTCACAGTGTCGGTCGGTCTGTCAAGAGCATTTCGTCATCTTCAGTGTGTCTGTACAGGCCAGGTAGACCTGATCCCACCAGGAAGATCCGACCAAATTACGAAAATTTACAAGACTCGGTATGATAAACGAATAAAATCTGAATACTGAATCCTCGTTCTAATACATTGCTCCTTAAGGAAAAGTTTCTGCCTCTAAAATAATGCCCTACAACGTCTCATTAAAAAAACGGGAAATGGGCAAGAATAAAAATTCAACACTTACACAACAACAAAAAACATCAAAAAAGAAAGTCTGAAATGTTCCAAAACACAGCCATAAAATTTAACTGTCAATTTAGAAAATAGCAAAAAAATTACAAATGTACAAAAACTATTCAAATTATTGGAAACTCAAATCTAATTCCTCTTCTCCAGACAAGAATTAAAAATAGAAAATAGATATTCGAAAAAAGTAGATTTTTTACTGTCGTCTGAGGATGAACCTGAAATTTCGTCGATCATCCTGGCCTCCAGCGTACCTTTATCAAGAGCATTTCGTCATCTTCAGTGTGTCTGTACAGACCAGGTAGACCAGGAAGATCCGACCAAATTAATTATCCATGTGATAAACAAACACTGTGTGAATACTAAATCTTCGTTCAATTTCGAAAATAGATTGCCCGTTTAGGGAAAATTTCTGCCACTAAAATATTGCTCTACAACATCTCATAAAAAACGGGAAGTAAACAAGAATAAAAATTGAAAACATACGCAAAAAAAAAATTAAGTTTTAAGTTTAAAATCTTTCAAAACACAGCCATAAAATGTAACTGTCAATTTATAAAATAGCAAAAAATTACAAATGTATAAAAACTATTCAAATTTGATTTTAACCACGACAAACATGAGAAATTCTTGGAAATTCAAATCGAATTCTCCAGACAAAAATTAAAAACAGACAATAGACCTTCGAAAAAAATTCAACACTTACAAAAAAACAGACCTTTTAATTCTTCCTAATCACAGTCATAACATTTAACTGTCACTTTATAAAACACCGGCAAAAAATTTTCAAATGTACAAAAACTATTGAAATTTCAATTTGACAGTAATCAAGGCAAACATGAGAAATTATAGACAGTCTTGTAAATCAAATTCCTCTCTCCATAGATAAGAATTAAAAATACTCAATAGACCTTGAGGATGTTTGCCTTGGGTTGGGGGAACCTTAAAACTCATACTTCACAAAACTTGATAAAGTCCACCAAACTTGGCGCTAAGGCCACTAATTAATCAAAATCAAAGATGCAGGCTTTTGATTTTTGTAGTACTTTGAATATTCTATTAGATTACCAAGATATAAAATAAAATTATTTCAAAATTTTGAGTTAAAACTGGCTCTATTTGATAACCTTCGGTAAATCAGGACTTAATGTAAAGCAAAAAAAAAGCTTTTGATCGTTTAAATATTGAAATGTGGACCATGACTGTTTCACTCAAGTTTATCCACTATAGGCATTTAAAAAATATGATCAAATTGACAGGAAAATCTCGAATGGTAAATTAATAGCTTAAAATATTCAAAAATTAAACAACAAAAAAATGAGAAAAACTAACATATATCAAGTTGAAAAGATTTAATGTTTTCCTCGGTCTAACTTGATTTATTTATCACTTTTGATGTGATGTTTTTATCTTCATTTATCACTACACAGTAATATAATATAAATAAATAAAATAAATTTTGTTTCTGACCTGTAAAAAGTTATCCGAATGTCGTTCAAACCTTTGCACTTTTTACGTTGATTTTCCCCTCGTTTTCTTTCTCTCTGAGGATGAATCGTAGCGCAGGAAATTCCCGTCTTCGTTATAACCAATTTTCCAGGAGAAAACGACCAAAAGAAAAAAACAAAAAAAACAAACGAAACTTCTCTCCCAGTGGAAACGTGCGATAACGTCAGGCGGACGACACACAAAGGGGTTGCATCCGGGGCGATCGCGGTAAATCACATATACAAGAAATATTACAGCTAACCCAAAAAGAAATTGTAATATTTCTTCGGAATTTTTGTTTTTAAGAAAATCGTTCGAAAAGAGAAAAATTTACAAAAGAAGCGATTGATCGATACATGGCCTAAGCATAATAATCACATGTACTCTCTCTTATTAAATAGAAGGAGAAAAAAAAAGGCTGGATTTAAGAATGACAAAGGTCCAAAATTGATCGGGATGAGGTAACGAGAAGGCTGTCGTTCTACGGACGTGTGTTAAAACGGAAAGTGATTCCTTCGGTAAAGCACAAATCCCGCGGTAAAAGTAACACGGATCGTCGTAACTCGTGTGACATGAAGTGTCCGGTTTGTTTACTGGTAACGAAGGCGATTTATCCCGTGGGTCCGGGTCCGCGGGGGGGCGTGGGTTCAGTACAATACTCTCCTATTATTATAACTGTTGAAATATTGTTTTTACCTATGTTATGGGTATGGGCGAGGGAGAGCGGACAGGTGTGGAGAAGAAGTGCGGTGGCTTGGAGCCCTGCGCTCCTTCCCCTTGCATAAACTGGCTCTTGAATCGGCGTCGTGTTGGCGGCTTCCCTTTGACTCTCTCCGTCTCACAATTGTTTCTGACGATTTATCGTAGGGATGAACGATTTTTCTGGGGGGGAAAAACTGTCTCTCACTTTGACGGGATGAACTTAAAAGTCATCACAAGCCGTCGGCTACTTGCCAACTACTGGACTCGGTTCCCGTCTCGCCTCCCACTCCGTCATCCCCCGGAGGCAGGAGCGGATTGGCGGAGACGGGCCACGCCCACAACTGCCCCGCGCCCCCACTCCGACGTTCGCTTCCCCTCCCTGAGCGCTCACGTCTTCGCCCTCGCCGCTCGCCGCTCGGCACTGCTTCTCCCTCCAACGGCGAGGATCGACCACCTTCGCTAACCGCTCACCCTTTTCTACTAAATAGAAATACATTGCCTTCCCGGCTTTGCCATCAATTTCAAACTTACCACCCGCAACTTTTAATTCCAATTTACATTTCCGATCCACCCCCGACCGGATCTTGATAAAAATTTAACCCTCCCTCCCCAGCTGGGATGCAAAACACCCCCAGCATATTTTTTGAAGTCTAAAGTTAAAGGAATTGCAATAACGTTTACTAACAGTCTTTCACATGTTCAAAATATAGAACTCAAGCCTCAAACCATTCTTTGATATCAGAATATAAGCAAATTTAGCCAGGTAAAGTGCAACACATCAGCTCATTTTTTGGCACTTTTTGAACACTTAAGTTAAATAAAATACAATAATATAATAAATAATTGGTTTATAAAACCCACTAACAGTCTTTCACATGTTCAAAGTATAAAACTTTTAGAAGGCAAAACATCGCGCATCGTAAGCAACAAAAATTATCAAAATTTTCTACCCTTCATCACTGTCAACAAAACACATTAGAAAAATTGATTTTTATTTTTCAATAATCGGAAATAAGGGTCATTTATAATATCTTAATAAATCATTTGTTAAAGAACGTATTCTAAGTCTTGTAAAAAAAATTTATTCAACTTTTAATATTTTGAAAGACAAAATAAGGGCAGTATTGTTCTAATTTATATCGAGTTAGATTTTATACCGGGTGTCCCGTGAACAGACGTCAATAGCTCAGGAGGTATTCCGTACATGACAAATTGAACGAAATTGTCCTACATTGGACTTCATTGTTCAAATTTTGTCTCTTAACAGTATTAGAGATATTTCATTTCCATGTTACTTGAACATTTCACAACTTTTTTCCATACCGTACCTCGTATCTTGTAAAATATGATTCCTACTGGTAAATTGATTGGATGAATGGAAAGACCTATTAAAAACCTATGAGATTCATTTTTTAAATTTTTTATTGTGTTGTTGCATGCAAAATTGAAAATCACTTAGCAGATACAATTTCAAGATTGTTCTCTAAATTTAAAGTACGATTTTCTTGGTTCTGTAAATACTGACAGTTACGGCACTTACAGAAAAGTTGCTCCTATGAACGAGCTGTAAACACACGTAATTAATTTTTCACGGTATAACGTAAAGTTATCTGTTAATTGCTCAAATTTAGTTATTTTAGTTACAATAGGTTAAAAAACATTAAGATTTGGAAAATTCTATAAAAAAAAATAATGACAATAATGGAAACTAAACGTACAAAATTGGATATAAGAGAAAATAAAAGCTTGAGTAAAGGAAAATATGTCAGAAAAGGATGTCGTCCTTGAATTAGTCAAGAAGCTATATATTTTGATTATTTCACTTCATTTTTTTTTTTTTTAAGCTTTTTGTTTTTTCCAAGTAAATGAAAAAGATTCTTTGGGACAAAATTGGATTAAAAAAAAAAAGTTGAGAGCAGGAAAATCTACCAGTAAACGATATCACTCTCGAACTTCTCAAGAAGGTGGATATTTTGAATATTGCATTTTTTTTTTGAAGCTTTTTGTTTTTCTAAGTAAACGAAAAAGATTCTTTGGAAAAAAATTGGATATTAGAAAAACAAAACGTTTGAGAGCAGGAAAATCTATCAGTAAACTATGATACTCTTGAACTCTTCAAGAAGGTGGATATTTTGAATATTGCAATTTTTTTTAAGCTTTTTGTTTTTTCTAAGTAAACGAAAAAGATTCTTTGGAAAAAAATTGGATATAAGAAAAACAAAAAGTTTGAGAGCAGGAAAATCTATCAGTAAACTATGATACTCTCGAACTCTTCAAGAAGGTGGATATTTTGAATATTGCAATTTTTTTTTTTAAGCTTTTTGTTTTTTCTAAGTAAACGAAAAAGATTCTTTGGAAAAAAATTGGATATAAGAAAAACAAAAAGTTTGAGAGCAGGAAATCTATCAGTAAACGATGTCACTCTCGAACTCTTCAAGAAGTTGGATATTTTGAATATTGCATTTTTTTTAAGCTTTTTGTTTTTTCTAAGTAAACGAAAAAGATTCTTTGGGACAAAATTGGATATAAGAAAAACAAAACGTTTGAGAGCAGGAAAATATATTAGTAAACGATGGCAGCCTTGAATTATTCAAGAAGATAGATATTTTGAATATTTCATTTAATTTTTTTAAATCTTTTTGTTTGTTCTCATGTTCAATTTTATACTTAAGATTCTTTTTTACAAGTTGTATAACTTTCAATATATGTTTCAAAATCCTACTGACTAATTTTTTAAAACCGTTTGTAACTGAAAAATCAATTTTCTGGCAATTAAACGTTATTTTCACGTGGGTGGCTAATCTTGCAGAAATTAAATACTTGTGCTTGCTTACAACTCATTAGTAGCAGGAACTTTCTGTAAGGGCCGAATCTGTAAGTATTTACAAAACCAAGAAAATATTACCTAAACTTTACAAAAGAATTTTGCAAACTCGTAAATGTTTTTTGTTTACTTAGGAAAAAACAAAAAGCTTAAAAAAATGAAGTGAAATAATCAAAATATGTAGCTTCTTGACTAATTCAAGGACGACATCCTTTCCTGACAGATTTTCCTGTACTCAAGCTTTTATTGTCTCTTATATCCAATTTTATACAAAAAAGCACGTTTTTTTACATTTTATTATTATCATTATTTTTAATAGAAGTTTCCAAATCTTAATGTTTTTTAACCTATTGTAACTAAAAAAATTAAATTTGAGCAATTAACCGTTAACTTTACATTATACCTTGAAAAATTAATTGCGTGTGTTTACAGCTCGTTCATAGGAGCAACTTTTCTGTAAGTGCCATAGCTGTCAGTATTTACAGAACCAAGAAAATCTTACTTTAAATTTAGAAAACAACCTTGAAATTTTATCTGCTAAGTGATTTTGAATTTTGCATGCAACCACACAATAAAAAATTTAAAAATGAATCTCATATGTTGTAAACTGTCTTTCATCGATCCTATCAAATTTACAATAGGAATAATATTTTATGGCATATGATGACCTGAATGGAATAAAGTTATGAAAGGTTGAAGTAACATGGACATGAATATCTAGAATACATTTAAGATTCAGACTTTGAACAATAGGGACTTTTTAGTCCAATTTGACATATAGTATTACCTGCCAAAGTATTGAAGTCTGTTTATAGGACGCCAATATAAATTCGCTACAAACTAAATACATTATACAAAATTACAGCGCTCATCTTGTCTTTAAAGGTACTAAAATTTAAGTTAAAAAATTAAAAAACTATTTTGAAAAATCTTGTTTCCTTCTTCCATTAATTGTAGGGGAACCAAATTGATACTTTCCTTTAAAACATGGTTTGTCAAATAGAACTGTTTTTACACCTTGGAACATAGAAAGAAATAATATATATCAAGTCCAAGACAATCTAATTGTTCTGTAATTATTTTATAAAGAATTAATTTTTTTAACGCTTAACTCTATTAGCAGCTAACTCGGAAATATTGTAAAGAGAAACGGCAGTTCTGGAAATGAAATGAAAGGAAATTGAAAGTGAAGGATTCCAGTAAACTTATTCTGAACTTTATCTAAAATTTCCGAATGAGAAGAACAACGCGAATTCCAGACAATTGTAGAAAATTCAATGACAGGACGAACCAGTTTCGTTTAAACGAAAAATTGGGCAAAATTATGTGTTTCTTATTACAAAAAAAATTAAATTTATTTGCCGCTTTAATTTGCTGTTTTTCAATTTATCTTGAACCGAGGTCAAATGTCAAAGTTGGTTCAACATTGAACGGCCATCTGGCGTGGGTTAAACCTAGTTCAGAGTTAACCAACGTTCAATCCATAATATAACCTGTATGTTGTTAAACACGCGTTTTTATGATTCAACTTTTATTGAACGATAGTCAACTTCACCAATCATGAGACTACAATCAGTTCTACTTGAGGTTGAACTAGGTTCAGTAGAACGGTCGTCCCCTACAGACTGTACTCCCTTCTCCGAACTTCAAATTATGAATGCGGTTCCAGTGAATACAGTTTAAACCGTGATGACCGTTTGAAAAGGTCAATATCAGTTAATACTGATACGAGAGTGATTCTTGAATGTCAAATACTTGTTTTCCGATGAGCGTGATTACTTTGGCAGTGATGAAGTGCATGTCAGAGCACGCACGATGTCGTCAGAACCATTCTAGCGTACAAACGAGTTTGATCTTTTCGTGCGTACTGACGTTGAATTTAGAGTTTTGGTTATTTCACCATGGATGTGTGTGTGTGTGTGTGTGTGTGTGTGTTGTGTGTAATTGATTAGTCTTGTGTATGAGAATCGGTGTTTCTGGGACTTGAAAGACTATCGCAACAGAGAAAAGAAGTGTCACGAGCGGGATTCAAACCCACGACCTTTGGCTAAATACAAAAATTTGAAAAATGGCAAACAGAAGGGAAAATCCAAAAGGTGGGGTTGGGATGGGAAGTTCGTGTCCGAGTGGATGGAAGTCGCGATAGCTTAAGTGGTAGAGCAGCGGCGTATTTAGCCGAAGGTCGAGGGTTCGAATCCCGCTCGTGACACTAACTTTTTCATTTCAACCAGTACCTTACATAAAGATTAATGAATTGAAACTAGGAGTAAGTTTAAAACTCTCTCTTACAGTCTCTTGTGGGAAAGAAGCTCTGTTTTGTCACCAGCTATCAACAATAACTTAATCAACAACGGTCCCTCAAGAAAATAAAGCCCATTAAGTTCGTTCAGTTTTCTGGGAGGCAGAAACGACTGACTGTCGAAAACGCGCACAATGTAACCACTTTATTCTGACGAGGATTTCGAACGTACTCGTCAAAAGAAAATTAGAATAGATAGACAGATCTATTTCGTAGAACTCGCATCGACTGTAACCTTAGCCTAAGGCTATTCTTCAGACAACGAGGCTGGAAGTTATTTTAGATGTGTGGCAGACTGTTCGGCTAAGAGTGTCTCAAAGGACGTACTTCTTAAATTGTTTAATACTGGCTACGGCTGATTTTGCCTTTTTTTAAACAAATTATGTAGTGTTTTTCACAATGGCGCTTGGGCAGGTTTTTCTCCCAAATTGACTTCACGACTGACGCTCGGCTATCGCCAGTATAACACCTATTGGCAACAAGGTTCGTGAAGTACAAGTTGTTTACATAGTTTTCACCAGCCTTAAGCCGGGAACACACTTACCGATGCTATGCCATGCGACTCCGATTTTCCGTAAGTTTGCATTACCCCCGTGCACATCTGCCCGATGCTATGCCACGCTAACCTACTCTACGCTCTGCGATCGACACTGCCCAGATTTTCGACGGGATGCATCGAGTACAGTCGAAGACAAAAGAACCGGACACTCATATTTCTATTCAAACTGCATGAATTATTGTCGTTATATTAATTACAGCATACTTATTTTAATACAAACCAAATTAACCGAGATAAAAAGTTAATAAATTTNTAATTATGATGGTTAGGAGTAACTTTATTTAA
Organism: Cimex lectularius; assembly: GCF_000648675.2. Taxonomy (NCBI): domain Eukaryota; kingdom Metazoa; phylum Arthropoda; class Insecta; order Hemiptera; family Cimicidae; genus Cimex; species Cimex lectularius. The sequence goes on from NW_019392776.1 coordinate 1,327,710, forward strand.
AACAATTAAGTTTAACAAACAATTTATTAGTTGGTTGTGCTCATAAAATTCAACTAACAATTTATTACAAGGTTTTCATGATTATTGTGATAAACGCTGCGGACTGTACGCGACGTGTACTTGCGTCGGATAGATGTGCACACCCCACCAAAACGTGGCAAGGCGTCGGGTAGCATCGGGTAGCGTCGCATGGCGTAGCGTCGGGTGTGTTCCCGGCTTTAGAGAATTCTGAAAGCGCAGAGCCTAAATATTTCGCTTATAGAGTTTTACGTCGGTTAATGACGGTAGTAAGTATAACACGGGGCTGCTCTGGAGGTTCTGTAGTCTTAAAAGCCTCGGAGCTTTTTCACAGAATACCAATGCCAGAAGATACTTTGAAAATGTCAGTAGTTTAAAATTGCCAACGGCTGATTTTGTATTTTTTTAAACAAATTATGTAGCGCCTTTTCAAAATGGCGCTTGGGGCAGGTTTTTCTCTCCAACTGACTTTATGACTGCCGCCCGGCTATCGCCAGTATAGCACGTATTGACAAGATTCGTGATGTACAAGTTGTTTACATAGTTTTCACCAATCATAGAGAATTCTGAAAGTCGCAGAGCCTAAATACTTCGCTTATACAGTTTTACGTCGTTTATAGACGTTTACGGACGGTATTAAGTCCAATACGGGGCTGCTCTGGAGGTTCTGTGGTCTTAAATGCCTTGGAACTTTTTCAAAAACCAATGCCAGAATACACGTTGAAAAGGTCAGTAGCAGTTAATACTGATAGTAGTGTGTCTCTTGGCCATATTCAGCACAACCAAAAACTTCGAAAGGCTTCTTTGTAAACAAAATTTGCCGACTTGGCAAGTGCAAACGGGGGGGTCTTTCGTTAGGCTCGAAAGGGTTGAATGAGATTAGACTATACATAATATAATTCGATATGACTAAATTAATTGGACATCACGCTGATAATACGTTAACAGCGAACCGTTGAATGTTAAACCATATTAAGGGTTAAGTATAATTGTAAGTAAAATAATATATTAAAATTTAATAGGATCGAATCAATAATCTTATGGAAGTGGAAAATTAAGTTTTAATAAAGTCGAAGAAAAGAGGAAATTTAACAAAAAAAACCTTAAATCCGGCCAGAACTGGCAATTGTTATACTACTTAATCTAACTTAACTCTATTTACATTACTTGAGTGTAAATTCGCAACGGGGACGGAACTCATCCTCAATCCTGCTATTCGCACTTTTCTGTACTCGTACACACACTAAACAGTACAACCCACGATCTCGCGTAACCTACAACCGATCGGAACCGTAACACGAAAGCGTCAACCCCTCGCCAGGCGTGTTTTCTTTTTCACTGTGCCTCCTGAATCGGCGGATCGGCGGTGCCGCTACGATTATAAACTTTTTACGGATGGTTGGACTAAACCAATGTAAAGAAGATGTAAGTCGTATACAATGATGGTCTAAAAAAATCACACATATGGTTCTTATGTAGTTGAGGGTCACCCTTCTATTTTTCCTTTACCCTCACTTTTCAGTTCATATAATGTAAAAATATTTCCCATTTTAAATGCTTTAGTTGATCTCTTTATCAGTCACCATGAAATAATTATACACTGACAGGCAAACATTCTACCCACTAGTAATATAACTCAATTTGTTCATACTTTTATTATATTAATCAAAGTTTCGCGTTTTTTAACGTTTAATAATTGAGTCTTTGTATAAAAATGTTTTTAAAAAATTGCTGAGAAAAATGAAAAGTAAAAAAACAATTTAAAAAAAGGCGGACAGATAAAATGTGTAATTTTAACGATTTTTAACAGACTATTTTTTTATATTTAAAATCTCTAATTATTAACAGAAAAATCATTTGTCTTTATAGTGGCTAATGCAAAACAAATTTAAAAAATTGTCTTTATATTTAATTAAATATTTACGCAAGGAAATATTCTTGTCGACATTCTTTGCATAAATATTTAAAAAAACTGATAACTAGTAAAATAATTTATATTTAATTATGTACAATTTTTTTCTATTTAGCTGTAAATATTTATCACTAGTGCCCAATTTTTTTTTTTTTAATTTTCATGTATACAAGAATTTTACTTCACATTTCATTTACACATTTTATACCATGTCCTCATTTTTTTAATGCACGTCCGAGCGGATCGAAGACACGATAGCTCAAGTGGTAGAGTAGCGGCGTATTTAGCCGAACGTCGTGGGTTCGAATCCCGCTCGTGACGATCACTTTTTTTGTCTCAACCAATACATTTCATAAATATTAATTAATTGAAAAAGGTTAATTGGTCAATCGAACCACGAACTGTAATGGATTAAAAAAAAGGTTTACTTCAAATACGGCGAAAGTGGGCGAACGGTTTGATGAAGAAATTAGCTTTGGCTTTGATTTTACAATTTGGATCCATTAAACTAGTGTCAAAAGCAGAGTGGGGACTTCGTTTTGAGATATAGCCAAGATTTCGATAGTTTCTTCAATTTGTTCAATCTTCTCCAGAGTTTTATAATACGCATGACTTTCTCTTATAAGTACCTACACTGACAGGCAAAAGATTNCACGATAGCTCAAATGGTAGAGCAGCGGCGTATCTAGCCGAAGATCGTGGGTTCGAATCCCGCTCGTGACACTGGCTTTTTTATCTCAACCAAAATCTATAGAGTAGTGTTGAACTTTGTCCTAATCGGAGTCCCAAGATCCACCGGTTGCGGGAAAAAATTACCATCGCAAACTAAGTTAAAAAATACGACGTGCCTGGAGCTTTTCTCGCATAGTAATCAACCAATTTAGATTAACTGATGAACGTCAATAAACCAGAGATCCCCTAGTGATAATCAGAAACGATTTTATGCAAAACTATATTCAAGATTTTTTTCTGGAGCGTTTTACATTTTCAATCCCTATTTTACCAAGCTGAGCTACTAATTGAAGTGAAGAGACAACGTCCCTGGAATAACGAGCCTGTATAATCTCGAATCGGCCGGATTCGCAAAGAAGAGAGGTATAAAGATAAAAATAGGATCAACGAATTCGCAGATTCTTGTGAAAATGGGTTTTCAGAAGAAAAGGATTGATTTGGTCTAACAAAGCGACGACAAACCACGACGAGCGTTAAATTTTCCCAACCAACATAATGATAATCCGAGTTACTGGATAATCCGAAGTGGTCCCCCAGTCTGATCCAACTCGTATTATCGAGATTTTGCTTCCTAGAGAGACATCGGTTTTAGAAGCGGTTCTGGATTCTAATCCCGATGCAGCCCTTGGAATTTTATATCGATAATTTGGAAAAAAGTATTCGATTATTTGAGACTTTAAGTCCTCCTGTATAAAAGTCTTGGTAACTCCAGTGGAGAACAGTTAGAAGAGAATAATATTAGTGGGGGTCGCCCCCTTGAACTATAACATTCGGAATTATTATGATTTGAACCCCACACGATAGACGGATTTTTTTTAAGTATGTCGGGTTCGAATGCAGGGCCGCTGGATTCGAACCCGAGACCTTTACGTTACAGTGATGAGCGGCGTAACGCCTAAACCGTTGGGGTCACCGACGCCCCGGACAAAATTCTTAAATCTCTTAAAACATATGTATATGCAAGCTGTCTTACTTCGGTTGCATATTGATCACTTCTAATTGTGAAAAATGGTCCATCCCGTTTACATACTTTTCTTGGCCAATACAACTGAAGACAAACTGGCATCTGTATTTTCTCCGCACCACCTCAATCGACAGCCTCCACTCTCTTGGTCAAATATCCCTTCTGGCCACCTTGACCGACATCTCTGTAGCATAGTAAATATTCCGCAGAGTGAAGAAAAAGAAAGTAGTCTCCAAATAAAATATGGAAGATGGTCCAGCAAGGCTTTTGCCACAACTTGGTATCATATGAACCCCTGACTCGAGCAGGATAGGAGTACCGCTGGTCCTCGCATTGAATAGGCGCCTTAGCTAACCGAAGAGTTTGAAAGTATGTCCTTCCAAGTATACTTGCGCTTTTCTAACTTATTCTTAAAATGTTGAATAAAGGAAAGTTTTGGGGTTTAGATATAGACATGCACATTTGCTGGCCCAACTTTCTGATCTCCTTTCCTGAAACCCACTTCACATAATACCTCCCGAGGAAGTTTATTTTTGAAATCCATAAACGCTATTATTTACCTAAATGAAGAGATCATTGACAAACAGAACAAAATGACAAACAAGAAAGTGGACATCCCTGCATTACACTTATTTACGTGAAATGCCAATCCGTCTGTACTTCCATCCTTTGTCTTTATTCTAAACAACATGAACTTTTTCACCCACAGCAAAGCACCAGCGTACACAGAAGCAATAAACGACTCTCTTTTATTTGGTTAATGAGCATGGTGAAAATCGGAGCTTTCGTACAAGCCGTATGCCGTTCCCGAGGGAGGAAGGATGGGCCACCTAACGAGGGTTGAAACTAAACGCCCGCGCCTATCCTCATTCTTCTATTTCTTATGCATTGGCAACCGACCAATTTTTTCTTAAAACACGTTCCTTGTCGTACAAAATCCGCTACCTTGGAGCAAACCTAGCGTTCAATTATCACACAATGAATCAATCTTATTTAAAGTTCGCAATGTTCATTTCTACAGGTTCTCTAATATTTAAGTTTAAATCTAGGTACCAAAAAAGAATGGAAACGAGAGGGAAACACCTCCTTTTAGAATGGCACCATCCTTTGGTACACAGATGGATCTAGAACACAAGAAGGTACAGGGGAACCAAATACTCAGAACCCATGGGAAAATACACCAGTATCTTCCAAGCTGAGATTCACGCAATCGAGAATAAAGGGTACAAAACCAAGAGCATAGCTGAACATAGCTATCATGTCAGATAGCCAAGCAGCCATCAAAGCACTAAGCTCAAATATCATTAGTTCAAGGATGGTGCTGAACTGCAAAACCAAATTAAACATATTAGGTACGCAGAACAAGGTCAGCCTCTGTTGGGTCGGTCCCAGGACACATGGGAGTAGAAGGCAACAAGAAAGCGGACACACCCTTGCAAGGCAAGGAGCTGCTACACCGCTGAGAGGACCTGAACCCTTCTGTAGCATAGGAACCTACGCTATTAATGAGTACCTCAGACAGAAGGACAAAAAGAAAATGAAGGAACAATGGAATTCGCTCATTGGACACAGGCAATCCAAGAATCTCTTAACAAATTTCGGAAGAAAAGAAATTACAGAATGTGTCAAAGGAAGCAGGAACAAACTGCGAATCGTAATAGGAATCTTTACAGGACACTGCAAGCTAAATGGACACTTAAAGAAAATTGGAATAATCCAAGACGGCACATGCAAATTCTGCAAAGAGGCAGAGGAGACACCAACACATCTACTAACAAACTGCGGTGCTACACTTGCCCGCAGAAGGAAGTGTTTTGGGATGTACAATGTGACCATAGAAGAGCTTAAACCACTGAAACCGGGCCTGTTAATCAAGTTTCTTGGTGAAATAGGACTCACCGATGTGCTTTAGGCGCAGCTTTACAATAGCTCTTAAAGGGCGCAGCATATTACACCCCGAATATTACATCTACATCTACAAGGTTTGTTTATGAACGAAATGGGACATTAGGTGGTTCCGGGGACATTAATTTAGGGTCAAACACACCATGGGCAATTTTCTTTTTTATGCTAAAGATAAATGAATCTTCATAAGCGCGACTTGACAAACCGGATTAGCGCGATTCTGTGATACCTACTGGAAACATGTCATTCGAAATTCAGTGTTTGGTAGCATACATTTTTCACCTGCAAATTAATGAAACACGCTCTTAAAAGTAATAAACCAAACACCACAAATTTCAAACTGCAATGAACAAAATAAGTGCTTTACGGTTATGATGAGGCTATCAAACATACTTCGACGCTAGAATAGTGCATGGATAACTGTCAGAGCTCGATATCATCCAGCCCAAATTTTTAATGCGAAAAGGTTAAATTCATCTCAGATTCACATTGTTCAACAAGGAGGTAGACTAGATCCACATAGCTGATTTTAACCGCATTTTTCTAACAACCGGTAGGTTGATCGTCCTCCATGGATTTGGTTAGGTTGTGAAAGGTTATGGACTAGTTAGGTTAGAGTTAGGTTAGGCTAGGAATGGTTAGGTTATGTAGAGTTGGTTAGTTTAGGGAGGAAATCGCTAATAAAGGTTTGTATGTTTATTTTTTAAGAAATGTATGCAAACCAAAAAATTAACCGATGTAATCAAAAATCTCGTTTTTTTAATATAAATTTTTTTGGGCTAGGTACACAAATTTGTTTAGCATGAACATTTTCGCGTCGCTGGGAAGTGCACATGGGTAGGATTAGTTTAAGTTAACTTAAGTAGGGTTAGGGACGAGATGTAAGGCTAGGGTTAGGTTATGTAGGGTTAAGGTTAGGGACGAAATATAAAACAAATTTGTGTAATTAGTTGTTATTTTTTTATTTAGGCATGCGCTTCTTAAAACAATAAACAAACATTTACATAACATTCACACTAAGAGTTATTAATGGTAATTTTGCATAACTGGAAGTATGTTTCTTTAACATAAAATCAAATGAGAAATGTAATGTAGAAATATTTGGCTTTTATAATTCTATTCACGTACGAAAATGCATAATTACGGCAAAATTATTAGTAATATGCCGGGGAGGTCGAACGTGTGGGTTAAGTTAAGTTAGCTTAGAAAACTTGATTCGACGCTAGAATACTACATGAAACCGTCAGAGCTCGTTCTCATCTAACCAGATTTTTTTAAATGCAAAAAGATTAAATGACTCTCAGAATCAGCTGGTAGATGACCATCAAGAAGGTATACTAGATGCAGGTAGTTGACTTTAACTGCACCTAGTTCAAAGAGTCTGTAACTTGATCGTCCTCCATGAGTTGCCTTAGGGTAGGTTATAAAAGTTAGTTAGATAAGGTAGGTTAGAGTTAGAGTTAAGTTAGGCTAGGAATGCGTAAGAAATAACAAAAAATTAGCCGGTGGTAGACAAATTTGTTTTGAATAACCATTTTCGCGTCATCGATTTAGCATTACTAGGAAATGTGCATGGTTTGGGTTAGTTTAGGTAGGGTTAGGGACGAGTTGTTCGTTTCGGCTAAGTATGTAAGGTTATTGTTATGGAGATTGCCAATAAAGGCTTGTTTATTTATTTTTTAAGAAGTGCATACAAAAACAATTAATGAACCGGCAGGTTCAGAAATCAGAAATCTCCGGGTTTTTTTTTAATATGGATAGTTTTTGGACTGGATACATAAATTTGTTTTGCATGACTATTTTCGCGTAACCGATTTCGCGTTACTGGGAAATGCGCATGGGCTGGGTTAGTTTAGGTAGGGTTAGTTACGAGGTAAGTCAGGTTAGGTTATGTAGGGTTAAGTTTGGGGCGAAATTTTCACCAAGAAAGACTTGAACATCAGGAATGATAAAGAATACAATGCAACTGTGATATTTTTATATATTATACACTATACATTTAGTTGTTTTATTAGATTTGTATTGTTTTGGAATATATCTGGTCGATTTTGACGCAATTTTATGAATCGTGAAAGAACTTCGAGATACAATAAGTAAGGTGGACGAACTTCAATTCTATGTTAAGTATCTAACTACGACCCATCAGTTAATGCCAATTCTTCGTAAGCCCCTTGAAAAACTACCTGGTATGCAAATAGTTCCCATCTAATCCCATTTTAATATAACCCATATCCATTAATTTGAATTTAGGTGTCACCATTCCATTGTTCCAACACTGCCATCTTGTAGTTAACAACAGCCTGTTCTGTTTCCAACTAAGTTGCACCCGAGTTAATAATGTGTCATTTCATAACTAGAAGAACCAGAGTTCTACTGATGCGAAGATATTGGCACAATTAAACCAAAGATGTAGGAGCGATAGGGAAAAAAAGCCCAAAGGGCGAGTTGTCGGCTTTCTCTAAGTTCTGCCCTTTGATACGAATTAGTCGCAGTAGCCCCACGACCTGAAAGAGCAATATTACATATATTGTTTATCCGACGGAGCGTGAAAGCGACCAGTGTTTAATGCCGTAGGACGTCATGAGGGTTGCGTCCGTCTAATTGACGGTTTTACACACTTGTGAACACACTTCACGGTGAACACCCCTCCGCCCGAAGAAATTTTCCGGCTGCCCTTCCGAAAAATTGAACCGATGTTCCACCCCATGCTAGCTCGTGCATTCCTGTTCTAGTCATGGGGCAAGTGCATCTGCCGAATGGATTATTAAATTTTCCCCAATATGCTGCAGCCGGTGTATCGTGTACACCCCCCAAACGCAAATTGACTGCCTTTATAAAATCATGAAGTGAAATTGGTGAGAAACTACCTACGGACGAACTTCAGTCGATTTTTAATGACTTAATTAATTAGCTTAAGAATTATTCATTTTCAAACTATGTTAGCTTACTAGTGTCACCCCGGGTTTTCTTAAAAACTACTTAGCCCAGAAAACACTTGTAGATTTATACATTAAATTTAGTTAAAAATGGCGAAAACCATTCAAAAATCGGCCCAGAAAAACTAGTTAATTCAAAAATAACACGATGAACCAAATACTGAAAATAAAAACTTAGCCATTGTTTTTAAGCCAAAAATTAATTTTTATTTAGCTTTTGTCTTTGTTTTATACTACTTAAACCTTCTGGAATAAAGTTAAGTCAAGTTAAAAATCCTGCCTAATGCTTTATTGGTTTTTTCTTATTTTACTTTCATCGTTCTGTACAAGCTATCTCACTACTATTTACAACGCCTGATAAAAAAGATAGCGAGAACAGGCGATATTCATTTTGGTCCGCCTATCCTCGCTCTTTTTGTTTGTCAGACGCGTATCGGCATTTCGCAAACTTCGTTGTATGGATCGTGTGACAAGTGCTCATCGCCGCAGAGAGTGGCAGGATCCTAGAAGTTTGTGAAGGTAGTGTACACTGGCTGACAGTAATCCAGAAGACCCAAAATGCTGGGTATAAAAATCTTTGTCATCATTCATCGGAAATTCCTACCATAATTTGACAAACGCACCCCTCAAGGTGGTAAAACGGATAAATTTTCATTTTTATATATGTAGTGCAAATGAACACCGAAGACCAACATTTCATCATATTTATTATAAATTACATTTTTATGATGGATTGGACTTCAAAAGCAAAATCCCGATATTCAAGCCTTTATTGCTGAAAATTTCATCCCTACCCTAAATATAGACGACCTAACCATTCTTAAACCAACCTAACCAGACCCTATTCCTAGCACACTTAACCCAACCCAACCATTCGCCCTTCCCATCATATCGTCAATAATTTTCCCATAGTCGTTATAGAATGCGTGTTTATAAGTGAATTTTCAAATGGCTGCAGTTTAGAAAAATCAGAAAAAGAAGGAAAACACGGAGAGGGCTGACGATGACCTCAGCAGTTTGTCGGTCCATAAATTTCCCGCTTTACCCACACACAAATTTATACACAATACGCGCGAATTGCGTATACTTAACCGCAATCAGATATCCTTCGCCGTAGGTCTACGCAAATTTACTTCTGTTCAGCTTGAGCTTCCAAAATTCGTTTTTGTGCTTCACGTCTGAGATACTCAAGTTCTTCTGAATATGATTCTGTTACTGTTTAGAAAATTACCACCATAGGGTAAGTAACGTTTATTTATTTTTGAAGAAGCGCATGCATAAATAAAAAAATTAACTGGTAGGATGTACAAATTTGTTTTACATTTCGTCCCCATTATACCCTACCTTATCTAACCTAATTCGTCCATAATATGACCTAACCTTCCTTAACCTAAACTAAATAACACGAAATCGATTATGCAAAAGTGGTCACTAAAAAAAGTATATCCAGCCCAAAAACATATCGATGCATGTTATTGTATTTTGTAAAGTAGCATTTCAACTTAAAAGAACTACTTTATGAAACAAAAAGTCAAGACAACGGTCAAGCTACAGGTTCTTTGTAACAAGATGCAATCAGCTATCTGGATCTAGTCTACCTACTTGTTGAAATATATTTAGGGAAAAAAAATGAAAGGCGATAAGAATGTGGTTTACTCAAGATTTGTTATTGTATAATCAATCAGTTGACAAAGGATTAACGTAAGTTAGGTTAATGGAAATGATGAAGGTAGAGTGAGTATGTGTTTAACTTTTTTTAAAAGAACCCCTAGGGATTTAATTTAATGGCTGTGCAGCACACAGGATTCAGTTGGGCCCGTCTTGTTGAATCAAGAACAAACCGTAACATATGTAAAGCGTTCTTATTCTATTAATTTTAATTAAATTAACTGATACATTCTGGTTAGTTGGATAAAACAAAATAGAAAATACAAACCCAAAACCATCAAATGCCAATCCTCATTTTTAATAATGGATGTACTTAATAGTAAACATGAAGATTACTCATTTTTTAAACAAACACCTTTTCTCATCTTTTCTCCATTTTAGTCCAATTGTATTCTCTTTAACCATGGGAAAGCATCATCTGGAACCAAAAGTTTGCAATATTATTGTGACAATGAGTCATCGAGATCACCGGCAAGTGGATATGGCAGAGGCAGTTGGCGTTTCTCAGAGCACGGTCTCTTGGGCTTAAGCCCAATTCCAAGATACGGAAGTGCCAATAGGAGGCCTGGTAGTGGATCTCAGCACGTTATGAGGTGAAGGGAGTGCAGAAATATTGTCACTACTGAAAGACGGAATCTTTTTCATAGTGCCCGCCAGATCCTAAATGAAGTGCAAGTTGTTTTGGTAAGACTTCGATCGACACAAATGATTTATAATTGTTTGTGGGAAGTTGGCCTCACAACGTGTGCCCCTTTCAGACGACCTACAGCAACAGCCCTCCACCAGCAACTCAGGAGAATATGGTGCAGCGAGCACCCAGAAGAAAACCTTTTATGTTTACTGATGTGTCGCTTTTCTGTATGTATCTACTGAGAACAGGGGATGCGTACAATGCCCCAGTTCGTGCTCCATTCAGTGCAGGTTGGAGGATGCGGTGTAATGGTCTGGGCTGGAGGACGAACAAGACTCTATATTGTTGAAGGTCACTCACCGCAGTTTGTTAGGTCCAAGAAATTATCGAGGAATACATCCCTCAAACCAGGGATCACATTGGCAGGGATTTTCTATTTCTGGATGTTTGGAAACAACCTAATTGAAATAGACAAAACCCACAACTACACCTGCTAATAATGAAAAAGACATTACAGAAATTACAAACAGCTTTAACCTAGTTTTAATTGTTTGTAATTTCTGTAATATCTTTTTTGAGCTTTAAGCTTGAATTCCGAATAATTGAAAACAACAAACTGTGAGTACAAACTATCACGTTAGGTTAGATTGAATATTCATGTTTCTTTGATTTCATTTATTTCCTTTATTTTACTGATACATATTTAATAATTATATTACAAAAAATTGTATTAACTTATTATTAACGGGATGTATTTTTTTTATATGAACTCTATTATGTATTATTATGAGGCTTATACTGATCTGATAAGTAAGTTGAGTTTTTATATTGAATGATTTATTATATATTCATACTATCCATATACCACTGGCTTGGACCCCAAAAAAATATATAATTTTTTTTCATCATAATTATATAAAAAAGTTAGGGTTTAAAACAGTTTCACTGGAAAAACAATTTTCAACAGATTCTGATCTTATTTTTCTAATCATTTCGTCATCAAGAAAATCCAACATATCGAGAAAAAACAAACTGATATGAAGTACAACTGCATCCAATTTGGACAAGTGGGATAGAAATATGATACCCAATAAATACAGTCCTTCCGATATTCAACACTCCCTGTTTCCAACCTCAAAATATCCTTCATAGATAAACTAATCCACGACAGGTTGTCCAAGTTCAAGATAAATTCCAGAAACCAATTCAAATCAACATCCTTAACCCAGTCAGGCAGATATAACCCAGGGACCTCCTCCTCGATGCTAGTCCTTGATATGGTTGAATCTAAATCAACTCCACTTAACCAACATTGGAAATACAGCACAATTAAGATAATTACACATCAATTATTCAAAATCCAAATATTGTTAAATTTTTTCAGACAGTAATAAAGCACATGATGTCAGTTTTATTTATTTATTTTAATCCATGTAAAAAAGCCCAAATTTGTTGTTCACTTAATGACAAAAATAGTTTCCTGTTGTCATTCAAATTTGGCTTTCTTACATGGAGGTTCATCTAAAGAGTTCTCTGACATGTAACTGCACGCACTCTCCTCTTCGTAAGTAGCCTTTTCTCCCTGTGTAGATGCCGGCAAATAATACAAATCTACACCTTTGTAGTATTTGACAAGGTCACTTAATGAAGACGTGTCTAAAGTAGGAACGTTAGATTCTTCGTGTACTGCCGACTCAGTCTCCATAGGTTGCCACTTTGGAATTTGGCCCGGAGTTGGTGGGCAAAAGACACGATTAATAACCAACGGCTCATCACCAGGGATCCTGAAATGAACAGCAAAAATTAAAAATAAAATATAATAACTATAAATATAATAAATAAAATACTATTCAGTGGCTGAGGGAATATTGCGCTGAACCTGGCTGTACCACTTTGCATCAAGCTGTTTTTATGCATGGAGTAATTGATGATAAAAAATATAAAATAAGTGGGTTTCAATGATGAGGTCTTTTTAATCAGTAGGATATGAATTGGAACTTGTGTTGGCTTTATGTGCTCAGGTAGGTGTGAGGTCAGCTGACTACAGCAATGAGGAGATAATTTGGAGAGAAATTTAAGGTTTAAGTATTAGGTCAGTCACAGAAGGAATTTGGAAGTTTGAGTGGTTGGTAACCACTCAGAAGATTTTTCACTGGAGGTTTGATTTTTTTTAACTATTCAGTTCCAGTTTGTAAGTCCATATCACAGCCAGAAGGGCTGTGTAAAGTATTTTTTGTTATTGCCAAATTGTAAGTTAGATTGGTAATTACAATTTTTTAAAATTAATATTATTCTCTGAGCCTTGGTCGTCAAACACTAGAATAAATCTATCAAAATACAAAATGTGACACAACAGATGAGAAAAGTTGCTCATTGTGTCCTGCTTAAATGAAGCATTCCTTGGCACCGTGTAGAGAGTGTTCAGGCTTGCACCGATATGAGAATTGTCCTTAATTATTTGAGTCTCCTGTCCCCATTTTTGAAATGGACTGTTTTATTGCATAGTATTTTATAGATACCTTGTTTTGTTTATTTTTGTGGGTTTATATAGAAATTGAATGTATTTATTAGCTTGAATGTGTAGTGTGAGAGGATGGTGGAATATTAAGTACCCACCGACCCTCAATTCGATTAGTTATATTGTATGTATAAATGGTTACTCGAGCGAATGGTGTTTTCGACCAATACATTTGATTATAATTATTTATCACTGAGTGATATTGTTCATCACAATAGTAAAAATGAAACCCACACTTCTGGGGGAAAAAAAATTTAACAGTTTAAAAGATAATTTCAGGCTTTTTAGGTTCAACATCACATGGCACAAAAATGGCAATATAATCCTTCAATCAGTTCAGTACACTTTTACAAAGAATAAAGTAAAATAATAAACAAAGTAAACTGCTAAAAATAATAATTTAACATTTAATTTACTAATTGTCTATGGGTTAGATATGCAATATGTTGGGTTAGGTAAAGTTAGGTGGAGTTATGGGCCAATTGGGTTAGAAGAGCAGGGTTGGTAAAGTTAGGGATGAGTTAGGTTAGGTAGGTAGGGTTAGGGATAAGTGGGTTATTTAAGGTAGGGTTAGGGCTAGGGACAGGTCAGGTTACACATCCATGATTCAATATTTTTTTCGTGCATAGCTTTAAATAAAAAAATCTTAAACTTGTATTTATTCTGGTTGTGTAAACATGCACAGCTAAAACTGTTCCAAGATAATTTCTTACTGGAGAGGAATATTCTAGTACACTGCCCCATTTTTGGACACCTCAGAGATTTACATGACCTATCCATACGCGAGATATAATGATCATGGTGTTTGGATGACTTGTTTCATTTCCTTACAAACTTCAATCTAATAAATTTAAAAAACTAATAAATGAAGTTACAATGAAAAATAATAGTTTCAGTAGGAGTTTCAGCTTGTTGTTTGTTAATGGAGTGAGCGGCTGGTAGATCCACTTTATTAATTAAACTCATAAATTCATGAATAATTTAGATCTTGGTATGGTGGGTGAAAAAAACAAATTCAATTTTTTTTATTATTATTATTATTTACAGATAACACTGTCATGTACACAATTTTAACACAGTGACCCCAGGATAAGTTCCTTTTTTCATTCCTGCATTGGCAAAGCTGATCTCAACAATGCTAGGTATCTTCAGGGGAAAATTAGTAATTAAAAAATCCTGACATCTTATTCATAATTACGTTTTAATTAATTTCAGAATTTGAACCCTTTATAAAACACTTAATTTGTCAAATTGTAGACATATTTAAGATGGTTATCTCCTGATGATGACCTTAAAAAATATGCCGAAAGCTTGAAAGATAACAATTGAATTTGTTTTTTTCATCCAGACCATATCAATATCCATATTAGTTATGATTAAAATTGATTGATACATTTACACTCGCAGAAAATTCATAAGTCATTACAATCGAAGGCAAAATTTTTTATATTGTAAGTAGACGTTTATTTATGTCAACCATGTAAGTCATTAGAAATAGTTTCATTCACCTTATCTTTGGCATTTTACACAAAATTATATAAATACACAGCTGCAAGAAAAGAACAAAATTATGAATGCATGTAAAATCTCCAAACCTCACAAAATATTTATAGGAGCCAAAGGTGTAGGAATATGGCAAGTTGTTTTGCCTCGAACACTCAGATGATGTATTCGCTCTATCTACATATTTGGTTTGTTGTTACATTGCTTAAATCCAAACTGAAATGTATAAATCAATTCATTTAAGAAAGTGTTGATTTATACTAAATTTTTAATTATTTTATTGGGTTGTCCGGAAAATAATGCAGGATTTTGGTATTAAACAAAAAAAAAGAAACTAGTTACTTTAAAGCAATGTTCTTTAATCAAAATAATNGTCACAGGCGGGATTTGTCTTGATTTGTTTATAAGTTAGGTTTTTACTTGTGTTTTTTAAGTTAAGGAACTACATCTAGTTATGCTATTTATCCTGCACTCCAAGCATTCATTGAGGACAGTAATTTCATTTTAGCATTTGGCGACATTTGTTTGATTTCTGCGACAGATTTCATCATGTTTCATCATGTCTAGGACTTTTCTTTTTTAAGACTGTTTATGCTCTTGGTAAATTCTCATGAGGAGATATATTTGATCAGTAAGTCCGCTGAGATGATTTTGGACAATTCAATTAGTTCAATTCAAGATTTTAACTTTCAACTCATATTTAGCCATCATGAGCGATAGAAATTAAAATAAAGCATAATAATAATAAAAAAATAATAAAGCAATAAAATCAATGTTTGCATCTTAGAAAATTTTAAATATAACAAAAAATCATCATAAGACAGCCGAGACCCCCAAAAAGTATTCAGCATGTAAAAAGGTGACGCCCAAAATAATCAAGGAATGATCCAATATCTCAAAGACCTGGGAAAACCGAACAACTTTTGTAAGTGCAAAAGCACAAAAAAAATTCTGGGTAATAAAAAAGGAGACAAACTGACCGAAGGATCTGCAAGACCTCATCTATCACAATTCAGAATGCGTCCACATAGAACAAGCGGGCAAATTCCAGAGTGAAAATAAAATCATCATAGAAAATCTTAAACCGTCGAGAGCCCTAAAAGTATTCCGCATGTAAAAAGGTGACATCCAAAATAATCAAGGAATGATCCAATATCTCAAAGACCTGGGAAAACCGAACAACTTTTGTAAGTGCAAAAGCACAAAAAAAATTCTGGGTAATAAAAAAGGAGACAAACTGACCGAAGGATCTGCAAGACCTCATCTATCACAATTCAGAATGCGTCCACATAGAACAAGCGGGCAAATTCCAGAGTGAAAATAAAATCATCATAGAAAATCTTAAACCGTCGAGAGCCCTAAAAGTATTCCGCATGTAAAAAGGTGACATCCAAAATAATCAAGGAATGATCCAATATCTCAAAGACCTGGGAAAACCGAACAACTTTTGTAAGTGCAAAAGCACAAAAAAAATTCTGGGTAATAAAAAAGGAGACAAACTGACCGAAGGATCTGCAAGACCTCATCTATCACAATTCAGAATGCGTCCACATAGAACAAGCGGGCAAATTCCAGAGTGAAAATAAAATCATCATAGAAAATCTTAAACCGTCGAGAGCCCTAAAAGTATTCCGCATGTAAAAAGGTGACATCCAAAATAATCAAGGAATGATCCAATATCTCAAAGACCTGGGAAAACCGAACAACTTTTGTAAGTGCAAAAGCACAAAAAAAATTCTGGGTAATAAAAAAGGAGACAAACTGACCGAAGGATCTGCAAGACCTCATCTATCACAATTCAGAATGCGTCCACATAGAACAAGCGGGCAAATTCCAGAGTGAAAATAAAATCATCATAGAAAATCTTAAACCGTCGAGAGCCCTAAAAGTATTCCGCATGTAAAAAGATGACATCCAAAATACTCAAGGAATGATCCAATATCTCAAAGACCTGGGAAAACCGAACAACTTTTGTAAGTGCAAAAGCACAAAAAAAATTCTGGGTAATAAACCAGGAGAGAAACTGACTGAAGCATCTGCAAGGCTTCATCTATCGCAATTCTGCATGCGTCCTGAAAAAACAAGTCGACGAATTATAGAAGATGAATTTTCAACCTGAAACTAGAATCAATCCTTGCATCATGAAATTTAAAATCTTACAAAAAAATCATCATAAGACGCCAAGCATCCATAAAAGCATTAGGCTTGTAAAAATGTTGCATCCAAAATAATCAAGGAGTGCATCCAAATCTCCACAGTGATACAGTAAAACCATGATTAAAGAACCTTTACCAGAATTGGCAAAATCCTAATAAATGTCCTAATACTTCTGAGAAGAATGATCGAATCAATTGAACTGAACAAAAGTACTAGTAAAAGAAGAATAAGCCAGAAGGCTGTAGTGCTTGGGTAATTAACCCTTTCTTCCTAGTATTCCCTTATCATCATCATCATCAATAAATTTAGCCAGTAGATTTTTTTTTTAATTCAATGTAATTTTATCTGAGCCTGCACGCCTTGAGTTTGTTTTAATCAAATTAATCAGGACCTAAATATTTATTTATTGAATTTAATGAAAAATAGAAGATTGTTTATTTTCCTTAATTTTACAGGAATATGAACGTCTTTACCAAGATTCTATTGACGGGTATTTTATGTGTGAAATAATGACGGAATTAATTTAGTCGTCAAATCCGTTGATTGATCTTAGCAAAACTTCCAACTTGATCCTATGAAACTTTCAAGTGAAAAAATACATCAGAATAAACCATTAATTAAAACTACTAATAGTTAATTGGAAAATTTAACTAACCTTGAGTTTTTAGGTTCCATATCAGAGATATTGTCACATTCGCTTGTTAAATCGACAGCCATCTTCCGTTAATGGAGTCAGGAGAAGTTGAGGAATGAGGTTTATGATTTTTGACCGTTACGCTTTTTTTTAAGATCTATTTACCCAGTGCCGTTTATATTTTAAATACAAACACTGAAATTTATTTTAACAATAAACAATGTACAAAGTCAAACACCGAATTTCAATCGATAAAACTGTTCTGTGTAAAAATAAAATTAATTTATCTTGAATCATCAAAAAACTGTTAAAAAAACGTAAATTGGACGTGTATATACAAAGACAAATAATTATTTATCATACTAATTAGTTAATTTATTTATTATTGAATATCAGAGAAAATATATTTCCGTAAAGATATATTAATTTGAACTAATTATTTTACAAAAAAAAGTCTATTTTGGTTAACGTGTTTTGAAAACAAAACCCGATAGGGGTGCGACGTTAATATTGGTTTGCACGTGCTCAGTTTATGTATTATTCATTTTTCCCCTTATGAAAATTTTCGTCAATTTCCCCGAAAGATTTTCGTTTCTTTTAATCAAGCACAGAATTACTTAATCTTTATAATTATTTTCCAGACCCATTGATTACTTACACAGAGAGGCAAAAAAATGGCCACCCTTTATATTTTTAATTATCTCTTAGACAATCATCCATTGATTATCTTACAAAAATATTTGGTCCGTTTTAAAGGATTGGAGGAACAATAAATAAAATCATCCATTTGTTTTTACAATTGCGTTTTGTAAATAAATCTCAATCCCTTCTTTGTTGGTTTTTCGTAATGCTTCTTTCTAACATACCGGTTGCTTGATTTTTTTAAGTTGTTCCATTTTTTTTAAGTTTCAAATTTGTTTGAGTGATGGTTGTCAGCGATACAGTTTCGGCTGGAATCATAGCGTTGTTGGATGATGGAAGAAGTCAAGCGTATGTTGCCAGGGTGCTTAACATTCCCGGAACAACTGTCCAAAGGGTCTTCCATTGCAGATCACAAGAAAGCATGGAATAGGTGGTCATCGTGTCATATCTCAAACAGATTATCATTTTATTGTTTCAAATGTACTCTGCAATCGACATTCTATCACTGTTGAGATCAAGCAACGACTTCAACAAGTCTGAAATGTTAATGTCAATTTAAGCACCTGTAAGGTGAAAACTTTCAGAAGTTGGATTACGTGTGAGAAGGCCTGCCACTGGTCCAGAACTCTGACAAGGAACAGACAGCTCGGTTAAGTTTTAGCAAGAAATCACATCATTTGGTCTGAGCAAGATTAGACAAAGATCTTGTTTTCGGATGAATCAAGGTTTTGTTTGAGGTCTTCTGACATCCAAGAGCCTTTTTTACTTTCTGTCTCTGAAATAAACTCAGCCAGTCTGTCAACTGACTTTCTTTCGTACCATTGTTTTAAGCTGGAGTCAGTTGGTGGGTGTTAGGCTGTTAGATCCTCACTGAAGATGGCACAAAGCTGAAATGCGTTTGAGTTGCATCAAAAACCCATGACTACATGTACTCTACTGTAGATTAAAAAAAAATGCACCCACTTTTTATTTATTATAAGTCAATTCACCTGATAGACATGCACTTTATTATTACAAATATGAGGGTGTTAAAAATAAAATTATTTAAAAAATTAACAAAAATTTTACACAAATACGGAATCTGTCTGGGTAAATGGTCAAGTTACAGAGTTTTGAAACAACAATGGGCTTAAAAGTAGATGTTTTGAAAAGAGTTATTTGCTCTCACCCCAAGCAGAGGGACACCAATGAGGCCGATAAATTGACCAAGAGAAGTTCGAAGACACCTATTGGCCCTGAACTGTTTTGTAGTTCAAACTGCCACAAAATGTGTATCCATTTTAATGGACTAAAAATAAGTCCTCTGTTCAATGGGAATGTAGTCCAAGACAGAGGCAGGTGAAAAGTTGTTCAACGGACCATTGCAAAACCTAGCAGAACCAGTAAACCTAGGGCATGTTAGGACTGGAAGGATAGAAGGATTCCAGACCCCGGAGGCATATGCAATGACTGGAAATAGCAGAAACAGGCATATACAGATATTGCTAGGAAGAAGAGACACCGCAACATGTCCTCTGTGAGTGCGAAGGCTTATGTAGGCCGAGATATTCCTTGGAAGGAAAAGTTTACACACAGGAGTCCTTGAAAAAGCTTTGGGTTCCGGTAAAAAGCCTTAAGCTTAATGAGTAACTCTAGACAACAATGATGAAGTACAATAGACAAATACTGGTCGAGGTGCGCAGGTTGTAAAGAGACTGAGTCTATTTCTAATCTAATCTGATCTCACCTTATCTTTTTTCTCAATGATTCTCCATGGTTCAACATACTTACATTTTTTTAACACTGGCACCCCAGGGTTTAATATGAATTGCGAACCCCTGTAAAAAAATTTGAAGATTGAACAAGAATCCTATACAAAACTTATATTACTTAGGAATTCTTCTTTTAAGAATTTTCTTTCTATGGGCAATCAACAATGATTTTCAAAAGAAAGTTCATTTAGACAGATTTTCTCAAGTTATTCCTTGAAAAGTATCTCCAATCACACATTAAGGGCTAGATTAGATGTGTAATGTATTTGGTTAAGTTAATAAGAGTTAAGGGTGAGTGTTAGGTTAGGTAAAGTTAGGAAGGATAGGGGTGGGAAGTTAAATGTAGCAACCACTTTATTGCTCACAAATAATCTCTATCATGGTGTGGTCTTAATAAAAAAAAAAACAAATTCAATTGTTTCTGCCAAACTTTCAACCTATTTTAAGGTCATTAGGGCAAAACATCTGAAATATGTTACAAAGTGACATAATTAAGTTTTTAATAGATGATTAAGTTAGGGGGTGATTAGGTTAGGTTAAGTTAGATAGGGTTAGGGACGAGTTAGGTTAGGTTGAGTTAGGGACGAGTTAAGTTAGGTTGAGTTAGGTAGGGTTAGGGACGAGTTAAGTTAGGTTGAGTTAGGTAGGGCTAGGGACGAGTTAAGTTAGGTTGAGTTATGCAGGGTTAGGGACGAGTTAAGTTAGGTTGAGTTAGGTAGGGTTAGGGACAAGTTAGGTTAGGTTCAGTTAGGTTAGGTTGAGTTAGGTAGGGTTGGGGACGAGTTAGGTTAGGTTGAGTTAGGTTAGGTAGAGCTAGGGACGAGTTAAGTTAGGTTAGGTTGAGTTAGGGACGAGTTAAGTTAGGTTGAGTTAGGGACGAGCTAAGTTAGGTTGAGTTAGGTAGGGTTAGGGACGAGTTAGGTTAGGTTGAGTTAGGTAGGGTTAGGGACCTAAGTCTTTCAGACAAGGCAGTGAGTTGAACGACAAGTGTCAAGGAACCAATTTGGAACCGGCCAAACCCCTTCACACGCAGACAACTCGTCCGCCCAGGTCGGTGGCCATAACTCAGCATTAATTTTTCACACCAGTCAGCTTGAGTTTTTCAAGTAGAAATTTATACTAGTTTCGTTATATGGGGCATTTAATATGTGGACTGAACTTAGAGGGATATGGTACGGCAGTTGTGTGAAAGCGTCATTTTTTACAATTTTATAACAGATGAACCACACTTTTCTTTGACCTTTTTTTTGCTTCTTTTCTTGCAGAAGGTAAGTGCCCCGCTTCCTTGGGTAATACATCGCGCTTTGTTTGACTACAAGTTTCCTAAAATAAGTGTTCACAAGGCAGTCAACTAGTTCAGCGTCAACCAGACAAATTAGTTGAATCAACTGAACCACCTCGTCTGAAACTAGCCTAAACATGGAGTTTAAAAGTAAATTCATCGGCTAAAAACTTAAAAAATTAAAACAAGGGCATAAGTACAAAACTGCATTTTCAAAACGTGCATATTTTCTTTACTTCTCAGAATTAAATTAAAAAGTATACAATATAAGTAAAGTTCGTGTAGCTGTTCCAAAGCTATCACAATACATCATTAATATAAAATTTTAAACATAAAATAAACACAATGTTCAATAATTAATTAACAGCTTATAATAAGATTTGTATTGATCTATTAGAAATTTAATGTTTTCTATGACTCAGGTGCAGAAAAAAGTTTAGGGAAATTTTGTAACATGAATAATTTACCTCTCTCATTTTAAAGTCAGTATAAAAATACATCAAACTTTACTATCTGAGAATATCACAAATAGAAACAACGAAGCATGAGAAATGCAAAACAATATAACAGTAATTTATTTAATAATAATTACCCTAATTTAATAACAAAATGTTGAACTGAATTATGGGGAAAAACTACATGATTTTGCTACTGGTCGAAGATAAAGGTAATAATTGTATCAATTAATTAGAAGCCTTCCAACATTTAATAAGAATATACACATGTGTTCTCACAATTCCCGTTACGTGCTTTGCTCTTTTCCTCACCTCAAAAGTCAAGCAATTGAGATGATAAATGAAAATTTTTAAAAATTATTTTTACTAATTGGAATATCCCAACAAGATCTTACAAATATATATTTAAATACATAATAGCATTGGTTTAAAAACAAATAACTAATCGTTTTCGTACAAATCCATTTGTTTATTATGATCTAGTTGGAAATTCATACAGATTTATGTTAGACATTAAACGTTTATAATTACAGCATAAGAACCTATAGAACTAATTTCAATTTTCAGATTTAAAAAAAAAAAGGAAACAATATTCCAATAGTATTCGTTAATTTGTATTGTTTCAACAACTATTTCACTTTGTTTGTTGTCGTTGTTGTTTTGCAACTCCTTGAATAAATTAAATTTTTTTAAAGCGTTGGAATTATTCCTGTTTAAGTTTATTACTTGTACCAACAAAGTCTAATTCAACATTCGTCAACGCCCACTGGTGTTCATAAATTTCCAACGTTTCCCATTCGGACTTAAATGCCGCCTTTGGATCTTGCGGAAGGGCCATGGCTGCCCCTGACATCTGGTCTTGAAAATGTCGTGACTGATCGGCAGCTGTAACAATTACATGTACAAATGAATGTCATAAATTATGTTAAAAAAAAAAAAAAATAGAAAAGTACCATTGTTTTCTCCTAAAACTAATGTATATATGCTCCTGAGCCCGAATACGTTCAAAAAATACCAGGATGCTGATGACACCCATGAAGCATCTAAAGAGGCCAGCTCGATTCCCCGTTGTAACATGGGTTTAAATCTAAGGGTCAGTGGAAATGGAACTTTTGCTGTAACAAATGAATAATACATCAAAAAACAATATTATTTAATCTAGGCTATGTCTTTTTCAGCAGCAAAATATGAATTGGTCACGAGACTGAAGTGATAATTTTGAGTGGAATTGAATCAGGATTTTGTCTAGGTCAATAAAACAAGACATTTTTAAGTCTGAGTAGTATTTATACTGACAAAGAAATCTAAAAAAATATGATCGTGGGATGATTTTTCACTGGAGGTTTGATTTTTTATCAGTCAAGTCCATATCAGAGCCAGACAAGCCTGTACCTGTATTTGTGCAATTTAAACATTAATTTATAATATAGTAAAAAATTAAACAAAAATTACTATTATTCTTTAAGCAGTGGTCATCTGAAACTACAAGAAATCAATCAAAAGACAAAATGTAGCACAAAAAAGTAGATTAAGATTGCCTGATGTGTCATGTTTTGACTGCCAAAACCCAAAGTGTCATATGGTCAATTCTATTACATGTATGTGAATAGAGTTGTGATCATATACATAAATTAATGTTTTATTAATTTATTTTTAAAATTTTCATCTTTTTATCTTCTTGCTTCCTCGCTTTTGACCAATACATTTGATTATAAATATATATTACTGAGTGATATAATTCACCAGTAGTAGAGAAAATAAATCCCACACTTTTGAGAAAAAAAAAACAATTTTTTTATTCAGTTTAAAGTTAAGTTCAGTTTTTTAGGTCCAACATTATTTAGCAATGTAGTCAATCAATCAGTTCTGAACACTTTTACAAAAAGTAATACAATAAAAAAGTCAAACTTTGTTATAAACAATAATTTAACATGGATATGTTTTTGGGCTAGATATGCAATGTGGTGGGTTAGGTTAGATTCAGTAAGATTAGGTTAGATTAAGTTAGGTAGGGTGCCCAATAATATTCTGGCTATAATGGTCAAGGTTTTGGATGAGTTGTTTCGTTTCCACTTTTACAAAAAAATTATAGAATAAACAAAGAACAAATAAACTTTGGTATAAACAATATGTGGTATAAACATGGATGAGTTTCCGGGCTATATATGCAATGTGTTGGGTTAGTTTAGGTTAGGCTGGGTAGGGTTAGGGGTGAGTTAGTTTATGTTAAGTTAGGTAGGGCTTAGGGACAGGCCAGGTTGCATATCCGTGATACATATTCGGGCAAACTGTTATAAAACAATACAAATGTGTGAAACTTGTATTAATGCTGGGTGTGGAAAATCTGTACGTGTGTCACATTTCAATTCATTTCGAAGTGACGATGTTATGATTTAGATTTCATGATTAGGCCTAGAGTAAAAAAATAAAAGAGGATAGGGAAGGGACAGTTGAGCAGAGGTGAACAAGCCCATTCTAGGTAGATGATAGACAAGAGACGTGTGCGATCCTCAAAAGTGTTGTATTCCCTAAAATAGTGCTTCAGTCCACTGCAGATTGACGGTAAATAGTGAGTACATATCCACCCTTGTTCTAAATGGTCTGGCATACGCTTTGCAGGAAATTACTGTTTTGTTTAAATTTAAAAAAGTTGTAATTGTTTGTTTAAAATTTAAAAGGAAATTTATTGATTTTAATTATTATTTTCTTGTGTGTTTAATAAATTGTTTTTAAACTTTAATTAAATTTTATTATAAAAAGGCATCTGAACGGCTGTATTCAGGTTCGATCAAGACCTCTGGGACTCTGTTTCTCACAAAAAAGGATTCAGAGTTGGGCCCGTCTTGTGGAATCGAGAACAGATCGTGACAAGTGCACGGCAATGTCAAAAATGTTCCAACACTATTTGAATATCCTTTTTTCAAAAAGATAGTTCCTACTCACAGTAAGTTGTGAATTAAGCTTTAGAAATATAACGAAATTATGTAAGAAACAAAGTTAATATATGACCAATATAAAGCTAATAATTTATTATTTAATACAGACTTGTTACAAAACCGGAGAACATCCAATTAATCCAACCTCCAATTACAATCATTGGTAAGACATTTGTGATATTCCCTTTCAACATATCTGTCATTACACTAGGATCCGTCATTGGATTCTGTGCAGCTGAACTTCTCTTTTGAGTCTTAAAATAACCTGCAAATAAAATAAAAAATCATTAATGGGCTTCACATCGTTCAGTCTGTTTTACCAAATAATTGATTAAAACAAAAACGAGTAACAAACATTTAAATATTTCTATACCCAATAAGAAAGATTATTGAGGATTCAAAGTACAAAGATCATAAGTAATATATTTCCCAGTAATTAAAACAAACTAACAAAATTTGAAAATGGAAATTCAGTACATTCATTTGAATGAAGTTAAACATTATACAATTGTAACAATTAAAATGTTAATCTTTAAATTAAACCTTTAACTCTTTCAGCCCATTCAAAATCTGTAAATTCATCCGTCAAAATTCAAAAAAGTGGCTCAATTCTTTTAAAAATAGACTCTGAAAAAGACTATCCAAAATATCAAATCTTACAAAACCATCCCAGTATCATTTAAACCATATCCCTCCCTTAACTATTCCAAAGGCATAATCTTTGCCCCCAAATTAAAAAACTGTCCAAAAGAACTTAAAACCGAACTCCTTCCACATGGAGTTGTAGATGTTGAAGAATTTTGAAACATCAAAATGGAAAGAAACTTCCAACTTCTCTACTCTTACTCACAATTCAAAAACCTGAACTTCCCCAAAAAAATATACCTTTTGTTAAAACACAAATTAGGTCTCTCTGGAAAAAGTTTTGGTCATCCATAAACAATACCCCCCCCCCGTTTGGGGGTGGCAGTTGGTCCACCTGCATCTGGTGGCCTCCTTCTTTTCCTGTTCACTCAACTATACCAGGGCTTAAATAGTCTCTAAGCCACTAAGGTTGGCAGCCGGCAAAAAAAAAATATTTAAAAAAAAATATATATATAATGTATGTGTATATATAGAGAGAACTTCTAAATCTACAAACAGTTATACAAAAGTTTTTTTGGGGACTGTAACAGCAGAGTCATATTGATCCCGGCTGCCAGTATTTTTGAAAAAAAAAAAAAAAAGCCCATTTGTAGGTAGTCTGGGTTTGAATTCAGGGCTGCTGAAATTCGTACCTTACAGTGATGTCAATGTCTTAACTATTGCAGCCACCCCCATATACAAGCCTTGTTGATTTTTAACTTACACTACTGACAGTTAACAGCTAATTTATCTCTAATAAATTGTGAAAAATTAACTTTAATTACCGGTATCCTCATTGTTGAAATAGTGGCGTCTCATTTGAAACGAAGATTTTGTTAGATAACAGCCATTTTCCCTGAGATTCCTGGCTCTTATCAAAACTTGGCTGAAATAGAAGATGATCATTATAAATATACCATTTTATTAGAAACATTAAAATATGTTACAAAAAATGTGAAAACTATGTAAGTCTAATTCCACGATTAAAGTAGATATACAGCTTTAGACCTACGATCAGATTTCAATTAGAAATTCTTTATTAAAATACAATATTTTTGCAATATAATTGTTAGAAATAAGTAAATTAGAGGACTGTGACTGTCCGTGTGATCAGGGCATATGACATATCTTTGCAAAGCTAGCAGTTGTAGGTTCGAATCCCGGTTTAGCCCATGGAAGTGTAAAACAATTGGGTTAGGGTTTATCCCTTATAAAACAACCCTGTTTCTTTCACAAGAAAAAGAAAAATAGATCACACAAGACAAATCTCATACTATTATAAGAGAAATGAAAAGCAAAGCAAAATATCTAGGCATCACACTAAACAAAACACTGGTGTTGAAGGAACATTGGCACCACTATTAAGAAGGCAACACGAGCATTAATGGTGTGCAGAAGGATAGCAGGAAAAAACTAGGAATGTAGATCAGAAATTTTGCCCTGGATTTGCATCATGGCGTATTTTTCCTCAGATAACAAAACAGAAAGAACTTACAAAAATACAGGAACTCGCATGTGTTTGCCTAACTGGAGAGATGAGAACATGTCCCACAGCTGGTATGGAGAAGATATCGGGACTAATCCCCCTCCATCATATGATTATGAGGACAGCACAGAAAAACCATTATTCAAATTATTAAAGAGAAACCTCCTATAGGGCTAAAACTTAAATGGAGAGATAGTAACAGCTTAATAAAGGTACAATAGGACTGTTCATGAAGGAAGGAATAAAAGTTGAACACTGAGGAACTTGGTTGCATGGAGAAGTGAGGCAGGCAATGTGCACGTGAGTAATACAATCTTATGGAAAATGTGGCATCGGATTGGCATTTGGTCACGTCACGTTGTGTTATCTGTGTAAGTTAACTGTATTTGACAACTCCCGAGTTTGCTCCCCTCTTCTGTTTTTTCTAGACCCATTCTGACATGGAGTATTCTGTTTTTGCCACTTGTCCTTGTTATCCTGAGTATAGGTAGGTTCTGGGCCTATATCTTATCCTCCTCTAGCCAGTTTGTCTGATTTTTTATTACCCAGATCTCCTTTGTGCCCTGACATTGGTGGTAATTGTCACGATGTGTTTCCCCAAGTTTGGGAGATTTTGGACGCATTCACTGATTATTTTAGACGTGACCTTATTAGGTCATGCTTTTGGCTTGGTTGTCTGATTTTTTCTCATTGTAACCTGTCATCCAGGTAGTGATACAGCTCTATTCTGGTCAAAACTATCTGAAATAACACCCACATGCCATTGGTCAACTATATCAGGTTAATCAAGGTAAAAGGTTATTACCGTTAACTTTGATCCACTGAAACATGGTTTGACATATCGGAGATGGGATTGAACAGAGTAGGTTGTAAGGAGAGGACCAACAGAATAGAGGAATGAACTTAAACCCTGGGAGAAACCTGCAATGATGGGTTAAGGAGATTATATGGACTGGAAAGGATGCCAATTTCAGCAATAACCCTTGTTACCAGCTGGTTTATGAAGTTTACTATCCATATCTTAAAAAAATAAGGGCGAATAATAAGAATAAGACCTAGGGAAAAGAATAGCCAACAACAGTCAATGTCCTTCTTTTTAATAGAAGGATTGAGTCAGTTGAACTAAACTAAGGAACTACCAAAGCCTCTTCCTAACATCATCATCATCAAGGTAGTGCTTCTATACAGCTCTACAATGGTCACTGGCATCTGATAAAACACCTATACAACATGCAATGAGAAGGAAGAAATTGCCACTCTTATTATTTTCAAATACAAAGCAACCACTCAATGGAGCATAACCTAGAATATCAAGAAGATCTAGGCAGCAATCAAAAACCCCAATTCCTAGTAAAATGACACCACTTTCTTAACTCTCCTGGAGATGAAGAAAAATTGCTAGTGATGTGCATTCAACACATGGCAAAATTGGTTTTCCTGTTACCAAACTCCATGTTTTTGACAGTGTACAGCATATCATGAAAGAATTACGAGAGAATCCATTCAAAGATGATCACCCTGGGGGTAAATGGTGTGATGTTTTTAATAAACGGGTCCCAGGCTTATCCTTCAGAACTCCTGAAAACCTCACTTCATCCCGAGCTTTTGTGACTCAGGAAGATTTGAGGGTAATCCTTTTTAAAAAAGATGGTTCCTATAATTAATAATCTCTATTGATTTGAGGGTATGGTATTCACACGTCTATTCGCATCTAGAAAAAAAAAATCTTCCATACCCTGGGTGATGCTAGTTGAGTACATAATGCAGATTAAAGTGCATTTTTTTAAACCAAAGGGAAACAATGTTTTTGCTGGGAAAGGGTAAAAGAATGTTTACCAACAAGTAAATCCAGATGAAAAGGAATGCCTGACAGGTTTGCTGTCAGCTAGTGCTGCGGGTTTTTCACCAACTTCCATTGTGTTCAAGTATAAGAGAATAACATCGGATATCGCTTTCAGCATCCCGGCAACATGGGGGATCGGGCGCTCAGAAAGTAGGTGGATGAATGGACCACTCTTTTTTGAATACTTGTTCAATGTTTTTCATCCTGGGCTCATCAAAAAACAAATTCCACTTCCAGTGATTCTTTACCTAGATGGACGCTCCTCTCACCATAAATTCCAGCAAGTTTTGTGATGATAACGGGATTATTTTAATTGCACTTTAATGCTACTCTCTTGCTTCAACCCTTCGTCTTGTTCGTCCATTTATGTTGCATATTTATCTCATTGCCCATTCCCTGTCGGCTTTAGAAACATTCGCGAACCGACAAAGTCATCTTCTGGAGCGATGAAACTAATCTCGAAATTTGCAATTATTTTTTCTTTACATAGTGGTTTCTTACATTTTAAGGGCTAGCTGGCTAGGAGGAAAATTGTGCTATAAAACGAAAACAAGAAAATTGCAATAACACCACTACTAAAGTTTAAACATATCAAAATTCCGTGAAATTAACTTCAGTATGTCAGCTACATGGTGCGTTTACCCTAAGCCAAAGAGCTGCTTAATTGGCACTAGTAAGTTCTCTCCAGCAGTACCTTCCTCTAAACTAATTCAATTGTAAGTGTATTCAAAATTTTGACTTTGAACTCATGTTAAGCCTTGCAAAATACTTGATAATCGTGGTTGTGCCTACCTGTCCTGAACTTGCTGAATTTCCGCCTTTTTAGTGGAAGTCGTCAGAACTGATATGTAGTGGCGAACGATGCCGACGAGGAACGTGATGACAACGATCGGAAGGAAGACGCATCCGCGGATGTTCACGTCCAGGAGGAGCTCGGCCATTTTAATTCAAGTCGAACGGGTACTCGGTAGTCGTACACTTCCAAACTAAGTACCTATCATTTGGAAAGTGCCAAAATTTAAATGAATCAAAAAAATGACCTGCAACTCGGTAACAGTGAGGGAGGTTATATCGTTCTCGAATTAAAACAGCTGGGGCACCTGTGTGATAACAGTGCCATTGCCTTCCCCAAAAATCGAGTTTTGCCCGGGTATAAAAAGAAATTCAAATTTGAATAAACCAGAAAACACTTTTCTTCTCATTTTTGAGCTGTTCAATCAATTTTGACATTGTGCGTTATTATAAAAACCTAGCCTTTTTCCTGATAAAAATAATCCTCTCCACACAGTGTCAACACATTTTTTTTTAATTTTTAAAGGATAATTACAACTACCCACTTGTAGGGATAAAAACAAAGCAAAATATAAAAACTAGCGATGAAGCTACCCACAAGCACTCCAGTACGAAAAACCCCAAAAAAATGGCCAAGAAAAGTTCACAGCATATCAAATCACCAAAAACTTTCAATCCATTAGAAAACGAATTAATGAGTCCTGGGCTTTAATGGGATTGTATTCTAAGACAGAGGCGAAAAATTGCATTGAAGTACCATAGCACAAACTAAGGTAGAACTACCAAGCCTAGAACGTGTTAGGACTGGAATAACAGTAGGACTGCAAACATAGTGGCCTCCACAACGTCATTGTCCACAACGACCTCAATAATCCTTTTGTCAACGAACCGAATCCGATCTTTCTTCCAAAAGTACCCCACCAAGATTTTGATGCATCCTAATCCTACTGCCCAAATCTAAACTGACCCTTAAATCTCGGGAGCAAGAATTGGCTGGTTTCTCTTGACCCCTGCCTAGTAGTAGTACAATAGTACTGCAATTTTTCGATAGTGACCATCCTAATTTTGTGGAACTCCATAATAAGTTGATGGGCAGGAAATAAATAGCCTTTGTCACAATAGGGCGCGTTTCGGTTTAATATGAACCATCTTCAGTGACTAAATTACAAAAGTAGTACAAATTATACACTAATTATATACAGGTAATTTCAAAATTAAATTTGATACTTTTTTGAAGTTGTGCTGATAACGCAAAGGTCGCAGTTGACAGGTTTGATCCCGTCAAGGGCGACTAACTTTTATCACCTGGCTGTGGCTGTTAGGCTGATGCCAAAAAAAAAATGAGGAGCGGTCAAGAATGAGGCAGTTTGGTGTAATTTACCCAGGCCCTGAAGATGACCCTAATAAAGGTCGAAACGTCGGCAAAAAAATGAAAAAGTGCTTTCTAAACTGCCTCATTCTTGACCGTTCCTCACTTTTTTTTGGCATCAGCCTAACAGCCACAGCCAGATTATAAAAGAATTTGAGAAACATATTTTTGTATCTTATACCTTTGTTATTTGACAGGTATTCAATTTGCCAATCTATCTGCATCTGTAAATTGAATATAGCATGAAGATCTTTTCTGGGCACAAGCGCTTTTAGAGAATGCCCGTTGTGGTGGCATCTTCGGCAAGCCGATCTACGACATCATTATGTTTGAACCCTGTATGACCTTTGATCTAGGTGATTACTATTTTATACCCTTTAGACCTGATCATTTCTGTAAGTTCAAGGATTTCTATAATGATGTAGTCTGCTATATAGAACTTTTTGTCATTGCGAAAGTTTTGCACACAACAAAGCCAATCTGTACATATGACCACTTTCGGGAATTGCTTGTTGTTCGCATACTCATAGCTTCCCTTATAGCAACCAATTGTGCAGTATATATAGATAAATATTGTAGGAGTGAAAACTTACTGTAGTTTAGTACAAGATCATAAAATGCACAACTAGTCCATTTAGGAGAGATCCGTCGGTGTAAGTAAGATGTCCGTCTGGAAATCTGGCATAATGATCACTTAGATATTTTTGGGTGACTTTTATTCAAGTCGGTGTATGTAGGTATATAATATTGTCGAATACTTTCAAAGTTTGTGTTAAAATAAGATGATTCGTGTTTGGCTAGATTGGTGAAAGCGTATGTGAAAGGTGATTCTTTCTTTTTTTGTCCAGTATTTTTACGTCAGTACTTTACACGTCAAGAGGGCAATGCTGTAGTACAGTTGTGTCTCGCCATAAGTGACAGTACAAAATGACCTGTTAACACTTTTCTTCTATGGT
This sequence comes from Cimex lectularius, assembly GCF_000648675.2. Taxonomy (NCBI): domain Eukaryota; kingdom Metazoa; phylum Arthropoda; class Insecta; order Hemiptera; family Cimicidae; genus Cimex; species Cimex lectularius. The sequence goes on from NW_019392776.1 coordinate 1,359,424, forward strand.
CAAGCGGAGGTGCGTTTGCCTAAACTAGAAAAATGTCAATTGGTGTTTATCGGAGTGCTCCAACGCTCACTCTTAGGCATTTGTACTGTATCTTATCTAATTTTTGCAAAATAGTTTTGCCTGCTTGACCATAGTACTGTGCTCCAAAGTCAAAATTTGAATGTGCATGGTATTGAGCGCCCCCCCCCCTATTGAAAATTATTGGTAATCTTTAATTTTTTTTTCTTATAAAAATTATGCCAAGGTAGAAAATTTAGAAAATATTTAAAAGCCAAAAAATATGTAATGGTAAAAATGGTTAATAGATTGTTTTAATAAGTGATTTAGGTTGATTTTGTTCGTGTAACTGACATTGGACATTGGACAACACTGTCCGTTTACAATAGCTCGTACGGTTAACCCAGAAATTTGCGATCGCGTATTATTAAATGCGCTTCTCCTAGGGTCGAAAACGGCCGATTGATGTTCGAGCACGACTCGTTTCGGTTTTGCCCTCGGGAATATTTTTGTTTCTAAGAAAAAATATTCTAAGGAAAATCCGATCCGCCCTCGAACCGTGTTCGAATTAAAAGCAATCCCAACTCTCCGGGGATCAATCAACGCCTGTACGTTTAAAAACCATCCTCGGTGAGTACAAAGGTCAATTATTATTCAAAAAACCCTTTTCTCATAGATTGACATGAAAATTTCATCATCCTCGGCTTGCACGATGTTTTTCAGCCGAGGCTTTCGTTTTTATCGATCTTCTCATTTTGGCTCGTTTCACCCTGCACAAAGTCCCAGTTTTCCTTTTTGAAATCCTATTCTCACTTCTGCTCGTTTTTCGGTTCATTTTCGATTTATTCTCCCCCACTTTACACGCTTGAGTTTAGTGTAAATTGACCCGACCTTTCTTTTAAATTTCGGCCCCATTTTAAATCAGAAAACTTCCGTGCTGGTTTTTGAAAGAAAAAAATCCGAAAACTGTGCTGGAGATGGGAAAATTGAGAACGAGACCGACTCAGCTTTGGACCTGAACTTTTATTTTAAAATGGCCTTGTCAGAAATAAAGTCCACCTCCTATCCAACAATCCTTTATAATCTGTTCAAAGAATCGTTACTTTACTGTCACGATTCTCTCTTGAATAAAATATTTCAAAAATCGGTTCTTTTGGAAAGATATCTGGGGACAAATCGGTTAAAAAGCGGTGACATTGAGTGGTTTATTTCATATCAAGATCTTTAAGCTAATTGAAAATTTGAAGAACCGCTAGGTAATATACTGACATTTTTCCATTATTTAAAAATCAGAATGGACAGATCTACATTGTATAAAGGTCTCATATTCTACTTGGAACGAGGCAATAGCTTAGTATATAAAATTACTTTTAAACGCAGTGATCAAGTGGTTTATTTCATAACACCTCTTATCAAACCAATGAATGAAAACTGATCAATTTGAAAAACCTAACAATCATCAAGACAGAGAACCTCAGGTTGTCATGTACCATCCGGACAAATCAGCTCCGATGACATTGATCCGTTTCTTAAATAACAGAAAGGACATAACCCATCCGAAGGCCTTATTCTATGTTAACATGACAAAAATGCCCTTGCTTAACTATTTTTCTACAAAACTACTTCTAACAACAGTGATTGTGATCGAGTGGTTTATATCATAACATCTCTTATCAAGCCAATGGATCAAAAGGGATAGATTTGAAGAACCACTAGTTAAAATAATCAACACTGACCCTAAGGTCGTCATGTTTCATCCAGACACCTCAGCTCCAATAATATTGATCCATTTCTTAAAAGTCAGAAAGGACGGAACTCCACTGTTTGAAGGACTCATATTCTACTTGGAACAAGGCAAAACCTTGCTTGCCTTTTTTGCTATAAAATTACTTCTAAAAGCAGTGATCGAGTGGTATATTTCATAACATCTCTTATCAAGCCAATGATTGAAAAGTGATCAGTTTGAAGAACATGGCAATGATCAAGACAGAGAACCTAAGGTCATCATGTTCCACTCATTTATTAAGTAAGAGAAAGGACAGAACTACACTGTTTGAAGGATTCATATTCTACTTGGAACAAGGCAAAACCTTGCTTGCCTTTTTTTGCTATAAAATTACTTCTAAAAGCAGTGATCGAGTGGTATATTTCATAACATCTCTTATCAAGACAGAGAACCTAAGGTCATCATGTTCCACTCATTTATTAAAAAGGACAGAACCACACTTACCTTACTTGTACAAGGTCAAATTTTTCTTAATGAACTGCTTCTAATTAAACAACTTATATTATTATATAGCTGCAAAGAAACATCCATCTAATTTAGGCCAAATAATTTTTTTTTACCATAGGCTTAATTAATCAGTATTTCAGTTATTCAGTTTTTGTACTATAACACCAAACTCAATTACATATGTATATATTATATATATATTTTATGGCCGAAAATATATGAAAAATCCTTTACTCCAGTTTATATGAATTTTCTAAGAACAACAAATCCCATCAAATTTACTAATTTTCTCATTAAAAGTGATCTTTCCTCCGTGATGAATTGTTATCTAGTCTATTATTTTTGTAGCCTTATCTAAAGGTGTTTATGAGTATGATTGGGACCGCAAGAATATAAATTTAGCTTTTAACGAGTTTTACAAAGCATTCGATTTTTTAAATTTTTTATTACCAGATAGTCCAAGGATAAATTCTCACACATTTTTCTAGACGGTTCTCTTTTCTTAAAAGTTTAACAATCTCATAACACGTTTTCCATCCATCTAGATCTACAACCAATTTAATCTTATTTCAGGATTATTATTATATAGTCCTTAGCTGCTCATGTACCAAAAGATCTGCACATCATTAATTATTTTGCAGTTGTATACCAAATATACCTATATACATTCAAAGACAATAAATAAATAAATAAACTAATAGTTACTTAAAACATATATCAAGTGAATTAATTGATTTTTTAAATGAAGAAACAATAAAGTTGAGTATGCCATGCTCCACAATCCACGATGGTCTACAGTGGTTTAGGTCCTCCGGAAGTCTCGATCAAAAAGAAGGTAGTGATCGACTACATTGTACAACATCTAGAGACGATCGTTTTATCATACCAACATTTAACGGCTTCCAGGAGAGGTAGTTAACTCCAAACAGTCTGTAATGTAAGGGTGAGTTTTAAAATAGTCATCAGAAGGCTTCATGAGCATAGCCTAAAAAGACATCCTGCATCAGGTTCTCAACTACTGAAGAGAAAGGCGATTATTCGCAAATCAGCATCTCGCTTTGACATTTAAACAATGGGGGAGGGGTCTCTTAATAGATGAGTGCCGGTTGTGCCAATCAGATGACTGGGACCCTGTGTGGAAAAGACATAGAAAACGCTTTGCTTCATGTGCCACTCGTGAGTCACAGTCTTTTAAAAGACAGCTAGTTAAGGTATGGGTTGGAATCAACATTCACGCCCGAATCAAACTGGTTATCACACAGAATGGATCTTTGACTGCACTAAGGTATATTGAGGGTTCTTCTGGAAGCTGTGGTCCCATTTGCTCCATTTATTAGGAACAGATTCATATTAATGCATGATAATAATGCTCAACCTCATGTAGCTCGAGTGGTCACCAATTACTTGTAGGATAGGAATGACCACAATGTTCTTTAGAACACTTATGGGATATGATAAAGAGATGGGTTAGACATGGTTTGATGCCTCCGAGCTTTGAACAGTTTCAAATCGTACTTGTTAAAGAATTCTGTTTTACAAGACACAAATTGTACTTGTTAAAGAATTCTGTTTTACAAGACAAAATCCAATCGCTTATTTACTCGATGCCTAGGAAACTTAAGGCCTTCCATGAGGCCAGAAGAGGATACATGTTGCTAAGAGCAAAACTAAGTAATAAATTGTTTGTTAAATTTTAATCTATCTCTAAATGATTTTCCAGTGTTTTGGTTAATTTTCTTTCATATGTCATGGTTAAATAATTTTGATTAAAACTTAAATTAAACTGAATTTCTGGTCTCTTTACATTAAAATAAATGTGTGGTGGTTAGTGACCGTTAATTGATAATTATTCAGAAATCGTGAGATGCGGTCTGGTCATGATTTCTGAATAATTAAAATAAATGTATTGTGAATAATATAGCTATAAGCTTGCTAGTAACCCAAAAATTACTAACAGACCCAATGCTGGTTCAGCATAAAAAATACATTTTTGTTTTTTGTATTTGAGTGTATTTCTGGCGAAAAAAATCCCAAGGTTCGATCTCAACCTTACACTTTACAAATAAAAATTATTTAATGGGATTTTCACATTGTGTTTGGTCCACACGTATAATTTTGTAATATTGCAAGAAAAAATGTCATTATCATCGTTTAAAGTTTCTTAGATTAGTATCAATCGGACAATGCCTGATTCCTTGATTTTCTCTTTCGAAAGCTAATATATCAAATCGGTTAGTAAGTGTAAAGATTTGTTTCTCAATGATGCATTTTTCAACCAATTTATGGACTCAAAAAGGCAGAAACAAGCCTGTGCAGATATTGCTAGTAAGAAAAAAAAAATATAGGAACATGTCCTGTTTGTGCAAAGACACCTAAGAGAAGAAATGCCAAGAACAAAGCCAAATGGACTTACTTTCAGAGTGCAATGAATTTATAAAACCTCTGGATTTTTAGCGTACACCACTAATTAGGAATTTCCTATTCTTACAGTTGTATAGTAAAAATTGAAAACCATTAAACTATTTTGTAATTGTTAACAATATTATTTGGAAAGAAGAAAAAAAAATGAAATCTTTAATTTTCAAATTTTGTTTCTGTCATTACAGATAATTTTACGCACAGAATTTATAGATTTGGTAAATGTCTGATAAATTCAAAAATGAATCTGGCACTACGAAACACAGTGCCAGACCAACCGATATACAAAGGACAATGGCGTAGCTGAATTTGTTTATTTAACTAAAGGTAAATCCTAATAAATATGAAAAGGTTCACTTAAAAAAATAATAAAATTAAAAAATTAAAAAAATTGGCTGACCACACGGATTGTTGTGAATTTGTCTATTTGAAATTGTTTCAAGGAGACTTTAGATAATAGTTTTATTTGAATTCCAATTATGCAAGATAACAATGTTGCGGATAAAGTTTAATTTCAATAACGTAGGTATGGCAATGTAATTTTGAATTTTTTGTCTGAAAATAAGGTATTTTTTATATTTTAATTCTACGATCGTGTATTAATGAGAGCTTAGGAAAGATTAAAATTTTGACCAAATATTCACAAGTACTAATTCGTTTCGTATGTCGATCGTGAATCTTTTGGTTTTTAAAGTTTGAGATGTAAATTTGATTAGGAAACTAGGCAGTTTTGGAATGTTATGTAATGTTGATTACATCATCTTACATTATGGAATTTTCGTTCAAAAAGAAATTTCCCGATGTAGAACTAAACACTCTTTATTACACATCATTATGACAGTTTGATCATAAAATTTTTCTACAGGTTTAAAAAAAAAAGTAAAGCATTAGTTCACAAACATCCATCTACATATGTACTTTTTTTACAATTTATTTATATTGCATGGGTACATTTGAATGGAATGGATTGCATTTTAACAATTAGTTTTTCTTTATACAACAAATTCAAAAGAACATAACCATGCTACTTTGGATCAATAATAATTTAAATATTACATAGAATTGTATAGAATGTTACTAAATTCCTGTATAACAGAATAATTTAATAATTAAAAATAAATAAGATTAATTTAATTGATTAATATACATTTATAAATATTATTTCTAATCAATATTTTATTTTTGTCATAGAATCTCGTGAGCTGTTCCTAAGATAATCATTTGTAAATTATCCATCTAGAAACTGGAGATATAATTCATGGAGGAGGAGTTTCAACGATTTAGAGAATGGACCGTTCTCTAGTAAGCCTACAGCTTTGGAAAACCTCTGTAAGTTAAATAATATTTAAGTTGTTGGTAATTTTTTCTATGTGAGATTGGAATGTGTCTTGACAACCAATCCAGGCTGGTGCCCTACAAGGGAGCATTTTTGGTCCCACCCTATATACCATTTATACTTTGTATAGTATAGATACATCCCAACACTATATACTTACGTGGACAACTTATAGGACCTAAATCAGACATGACAGTGAATAACCAACTGTACAAAACATTAATTCGACCTATTTGGACATATGGAGTGGAACTGTATCAAGCCATCTAACATCCAACGAAGTCAAGCATTCCAATCAAAAGTAATCAATCCCAATTCTAATCAAAATCAGAAAAATCATCCAAGCTTATTACTACGTCTCCAACCTTACTATCTACAACAACAGTAATTGAATCATTTCTGCTTAATTAAGTTTCACGTCAAACTTTGAACCGATCCTAAACCTACTTCTCAAGCCCTTTCTACTACCTCTCATCCCGAGAACCATCCGTGTCATCAAACAATGATGGCCCCGAGACCTCTCCCTTAATCCGATGACATATACAGAGAGTGGGAATGTTGGCTGGCTTCTTTTAACGTGTGTCTTCCAGGTGCTGTACTAGCCGTAGTGTTAGTGTTTTGCACAGGATTTTATAGCATTAGAAACAATACTATAAAATCAATGTAACAATGTAATGTGTGTAATTCATGTACAAGATACAAATAAATAGTGAAAACAAATTTTTTTGGTGGTTGTTGGATTTTTTGGTTGTTAGGATCCACTATGTTGAAGCAGGTGTAATGTAAGGCACCATCCTTGGTACAATTCTCTATTCAGTGTACACGTAGACAAATCTGAAAAACCAGACTACGTAGTGGTATTCAGGAACCTCCAGGACCATTCTTGTTTAAATGAACAGTTCAAGAAAGAAGGAGGATCAGACTCAACCTAAATAACCTTCACCCTTCTATTACAATTTTATTTCTCTTCCAGCAACCACCTATTTGGGACTTTTTTAAGGCTTGCTTTGATTCATATAGCCAGTGTCCCGTGTTGCCAGCAACACCACCCGCACAATTCACGTGAGCCGAAGCCACCCTTGAAAAGAGACCTAGAAGCAATATATATTTATGCTTTTTTAAACCTTTGGGAACTCCGTCTTCTCTTGCGAATGTGTTGGGAGGATGTGGACTTTTTGACAGTGCTGTAAAACGATGTAAGTAGTTCCACATCTTCAAAATTTGCCCTGAGTGCTCCACTCCTCTACCCGACGATCAGCTGGCCTCCCAAGCATCGAATTTTGTTTAAATAGTACCAATCTATTTAGGTACTCCGTTACCTTGCAATAAGGAGTCTATATACACCACCACTTCCTATGCCCACAAGGTCTCATAACTAAAAGGTTTAATCATTTCCCTCTGCTGGGGAATCCAGTTTAATAGGCTCTTCCTTTATGTCTTGTATTCAGGACAGATAAAGATAATGTGGAGCAATTAGGCGATGGCCTAAGACTAATTCGGTGGAAGTAAGATCCACAAATACTGTAATTTGTTCTTAAGCATGTTTGAGGCTGAAAAAATTGTTTGCTACCGTACTCTGTAGAAAACCATGGAACCATATTTATTTCCAAGAACATTGATTGATAGAACCTGCTGAACCACTGTTGTACCAAATGCCATGGTCTTTTACTCATTTATTATTCAAGTAACATTTTGTGTCAGGTTTTGGCAATTTGATGTCAATGAAATCCTAAAATGATAAGCCAAAGTTGAAAACAGATCTAATAGTAGAACTTTACATCGACAAAAGACTGTAACATACATATAATCTAAACTTTCACTACACTTCATCTCATCTACATCATTACCTCAACCAATCTGAATGGAATTGATCTGTTGGATTCAATCAAGCAATTCAACCTCCAAATAATCCGCTCTAGTCTAAAATCTTTCGAACCAACCAAGCTCCCTACTTTGTACCCAACTTATACAGACCTTCCAATTCCATTTGTCCTCAAACTACAATAAGTTGATACAGATGCCTCTAGAAAACACTTGAAACTCATCCCAACACCTTTTATCACAAATCATTCCCGACATCTTCTTAAGGTGCCTGTATGATGCCTGGTGTTTAATCGATGGAAACGTCCCTATTTACTGTTCTTAAGGAAGATTGTTCAATTTATTTTTTCTTTACTTACAGACATGCAGCTGAAGAAGCTGCACAACAAACTTCAACCTCATGCATGCATTTAAGAGTTATCTAGCTTTACATATAGACAATGGCTACGTCATTTGACCCTTATGACAAAAATAGGTGGGTATATTACTGTTTTATACATAAAAATATAATAATATGAAAGTAAATCATTACAAAAAGTATTTTCTTGGATTTGTTTACTTTTTGAAAAAATTGTTTTATTTAATTTTTTCAGCTGGTATTTTGGTTCTATGTCAAGGCAAGATGCAACGGAACTGCTCATGGGAGAAAAAGAAGGTGGTGTTTTTTTAGTTAGAGACAGCATTTCAATTGCAGGAGATTTCGTACTTTGTGTCAGGTTCGCAATTTTGTAAAATATTTTGTAGTGTGGTTGTCATTACTCTAATGATTTGCAACATTTGTTTGCCCATTGTCTGTGTATTTACATATTTTTGTGTGCTTTAGAGAAGACAGCAAAGTCAGCCACTATATAATTAATAAAATTCAGCAAAATGATCAAGTGAAATATAGAATAGGCGATCAAATGTTCAACGATTTGCCTGGTTTATTATCATTTTACAAATTACACTACTTAGATACGACTCCATTGATTCGTCCTGCCCCTAGGAGGGCTGAAAAGGTTATAGCGAAATATGATTTCAAAGGAAGCGTGAGTTTATTTTAGTTTTTCTTCAATTGTTGCTTACTTTAAATACTAATCTTCCATTGGTAATTTTAGGATCAAGATGATTTGCCATTTAGAAAAGGTGAAGTGTTGACCATTGTGTCAAAAGACGAAGAGCACTGGTGGACAGCGAAAAATTCCTTGGGTCATGTCGGGTCCATACCAGTGCCATATGTGCAAAAGGTATTTAGTTTTTATTTAAAGGTCCTAATTTTTTTCTTTTCTTTATGCGAATTAATATCGTTCCAGTATGATGGCCAAGAAGGAGCATCTGATTCTACAGTAAATTTAGTTGAAACACATTCTCCAAGCGGAAGCCATTCGGAACCAGTAAGAAGGCCGAATGTACAGGTAGCCATTTAAATATTTCCATAAAAAGTTCTGTTAGGTTTCAGGCATTTCTTTTATTAACCTAACTCATTTCTAACATAATCTAACTTGTCCTTAACCCTAACCCATACCTCTAACCTTTACATAACTTAAAATAACATCCCTAATCCTAATCCTTACCTAATATCCATAATCTTAACCCTTACCTAACCTAACCTAACACCCCTAATATTAACCCGAACACAAGTTGTCCCTAACTCTTAACTAACATAATCTAACTCGTCCCTAATCTGTACCTAACCTAATTAGTTCCTAACCTAACTCATCCCTAACCCTTACCTCACCTATTCTAACCCGTACATAACCTAACCTAACTCTTCCCTAACCCTTATCTAACATAACCTAACTTGTCTCCCTTTACCTAACCTAATTCATCCCCAACCATTATCTAATAACCTAACATCCCTAACCATAATCTCAACCCTTACCTAACCCAACTTGTCTCTAACCATAAACCACCCTAATTTTAACCCTAACCCTTCCCTTACTTAACCCAACTCGCCCCTAACCTAACCTTTAACACAACCAAACTTGTCCCTAATCCCTAACCTAGCCTATCTTGTCCCTAACCCTTATTCTCACCATACTTCTTCCTAATCCTACATATCTTACCATAACTTGTCCCTGGCCCTACATAATGTAACCATTTCTAAATTAATCTTGGTTTTGCTTTAAAAAAAATATCAAAGCATGGCTAATGTTCATCTGCTTCACATTTTCATGTTTCCTCTGCTTAACAAAAGAAAAAGTGGTAAAGTCGTATATTTTTTTAACCAAACTTAACTCATCCTTAATCATAACCTAACTTATTCCTAACCCTACATAACTTAACCTTTTCTAAGTTAACCTAGGCCAACCCAAGTGAACTCCTTGGTAATAAGAAAATGAACATACAAAAAATTTGTGTATCTAGCCCAAACATTTTTCCATGTTTAAAATAAGTTGTTTTATAAATGTATGAAGGGTTTCACTGTTGGTTTAATAAATATTCAATGTAAGCTCCTGAAGGAATGGGACTTCAGCTCCCTCTTTTCCTTTCATTTTGTTATAATTCGCTAATCTCATCACTTTGCTAGCCAATGGCATCTGGCCTTTATGTTAACATTGCTAATGTTCATGTGCTTTGAACTCCCATATTTTGTCCCCTTCACGAAAAATCTTGTAGATGTAACTTAACCCTTACCTTAACTTATCTGCAACCCTAACCCAATCTAACTCTTTCGTAACATTAATCACTACATAACTTAGCCCAACCCAAGCTTACTCCCCAGCCTAAAAACATATTCATGTTAAAATAAATTGAATGTTACAATGTTTTTTTTTTTAAATAAATATTCAGGGTAGGCTACTGTAGGATTACACTTTGTTTGGTGTAAATTAAAGAAAATTTCAATGGATTTGATACTAGTATTAACATTGTAACCACGATTTTACATTTTTGTTTTCAGAGGAAATTACCAGCGCTTGCTAAAGTGAAACAAGCACGGGTGCCTAATGCTTATGATAAAACTGCACTCAAACTTGAAGTGGGAGAAGTGATTACGGTAACAAAAATGAATATCAACGGCCAGTGGGAAGGAGAATTGAGAGGAAAAGTCGGCCACTTTCCTTTTACCCACGTCGAGTTTGTAGATGCTGAAATTTAAAACTTCTAGATCTAGTGATATAGTACAAACAACTGATTTTTCCATCTTTGAAGGAGATCACAACACATTCAACGAAAGCGGCGATGGACTGAGTAGTCAGTTGGTAAAAAAAGAAAAGCTGCACGGCTCATTGCACTATTTTCTGAAGCACGATGCACATTATATAATTATTTCACATGTTCTCAAGTTTTTTGTTGAAGTAATGTTAATACAATAAATGCTCATAAATATTTTTTTTTAATAACAAAAAACTTGTTTTAGAAAGAAGAGTAGTTTGAATCTCAAAATATTTGTTCGTGTTTAATTTTAAATCGGGTTGTGATCTCCTTTTTATTATATTTATATATCCAACCTAAATATTCACTGAATGTCCCGCTTAAAATTTGCAATAATTTTCTGATTGTTAGTTGTAAATTAAATGTTGTGGGGTGAAAATTTAATCTTTAAGGATTATCAATGAGGTTGTGATTTTTGAAAAAAAAAAAGAAGCGTATTTTTTTCTGTAAATAATTTTTTAAATATGCTTGCATATGTTTTTCTTATTTAGGTTATACAGAATTTGTACTTTTAAAAAACAATGTAAAATATTTGTTCATAAATTTTATTTCATTTTTTAGATTATAACGTAACTATAAATTATTAAATAAAAACATTTTCAGAAATACAAGTTTTCCCTTTTTTTTAATTCTCCTATTTCATGAAATTTAAATGTGTTAATAGACAAAAACTTGTGAATTTTTTTTCTATACAAAAAAAAATCCTACGTGATATGCGTGTGTGCTGAAGCACAGATCACTTCAAACATAAATATTTTGTATGTTTATGTGATTATATATTAATTGGAATGAAAGTATTTATTAGCTAGAATAGAGAGCTTCTGTTACCTGGGGCAGCATGAATTCTACCGTATTTTTAAATGTGTAAGGAGGTTGGAAGAGAAAACGACACTGTCATACAACTACAGTTAAGGACATATAAATGTTCAAATTAGCAAACAATATTTTATTTATACAAAATAACTGTAACAATATATAACAATTAGATAGTTAATTTTAGGAAGCTGACACAAGTTAGTTCATACCGTGCTTTTCTTGTGCTAAAAATATTATTTATACAAAAATACATTGTTAATTAATAACTAATCAGTTTTACCTAATTTAAGCTGAACTTCTTCTTTCTGTTTTAAAAGGTTTGCATGTTCTTTTTTTATTTCGTTTTGTTTTTGTAATGCATCGAAGTGTCTGCTTTGAATTTCCGTAAGTTTCCTTTTGTGACTATGCAATCTTTCTTCCGACAGTTTAGCATCTGACCTGATTTCAAAAACAATAAATAGGAGGTATAGGAGGAAAAATTTATATTTATTTACTTGTATTTTTCAAGCAAGCTCGGCAACCAGCTGTAATTGCCATCTTTCTCAGAGACCATCACCGTCTTTTTACTCTCCGGCCGGTCTTTCAACGAAGAACAGATTATTTTTAAATCCTACCGAAAAAAATATAAATTATTAGACACAACTTCAGTTGGCAATTTTCATACCAACTAAAGGGAAACTGTACGTGGGATTACTGATTTAAAAAACAATCTAAGATACTAGATTGAAAAATGGTGGGCACATATCTGAGCGTTCTTTTCTTCAGGGCCTAGGAGCTGAGAAAAATTTATGTAATTTACATTTTTAAATATGAAAATATACTTTTGCCCTGCATATATTTCAAATTTATTATATAAGTTGATTTGTGTTTTACCTAAGATAATAAAATAATAAGCAGTATTTTATTAAATAAGATTAAATATATCAAAAATTACAATTTTTTTTTTTTTTAAAGCAATAAAACAATTCGGATTCATTTTAAACACTGTTTAAAACTTAATTTTTGTTCTTTCTTTCTTTATTTTTAGTGTATTTCAACTATGAAGTTATACGATCATTTATCCTGTTCTAATATACACATTTTTCCATATGTGAAATTTATAAGGTCCTGTCAAGTTTCCTATAGAACCAATCATCAAAGTTATTGCAAGTTTTGAAACAAAAATCAAGGTTTTAAGTGAAAAATTTGAAAAACAAAATTCAGCTTTCAATTTTAACAAAATTTTTGTGCCAAGAGCTTTTTTGGAACAGAAAACAAATATAAACTTCTTTTTTTTTAAATCTACTTTACTACATTCCTTGGTTTCTAATTTGCTGCCAGCATGTTGATTCCTTTCAAAGAGGGTTAAATTGTTTTTACAAAGCAACAAAAAGTTAATTTCATTACTTGCACTCCTAAAAACCCCTGAATACAAAATTTTGTTAAAATCAATAATTAATTGTTTCTCTCAAATTTTTCACCTACCAGGCTCAGTTTAGTGACTGGGAGTTTTGTGGCCCTGAAATGGGCCGGTGTTGTTTCGTAGTGTCGAGACGATGAATTGAGGCTGAGACCGTGTGCATGGTGCCATTGGTGGTGGTCTGTGACTGAGTAATCCGTTGGATGAAGTCCATGGGCCGTGAACTGGTTGACTCCAGAGAGGCCGAAGGTACTCGAATGCAGCAATTAGCCGAGAGCAGCAGTTGGCGTTTGTAGCCAGGTCGGCTGTGTTTAGAAGGCGAGAATCAGGCTAATGGTGCGAGTACTCTTGCTGTCATCGATGGTGTTCCGTTAGTGATGAGTGAGACCTCATTGTGTCAACGAGTCTGTTGCCATTGTTGATTAGTGATGGGCGAGATCTCGTCAGGTTGATGAGTGTTTCAGTGGGGCAGTGCCTCTGCTTATTCGGTAGGGCTCTTCTCTAATTGGCTGCATTTTTTTGCATGCAATTTTTTAAGTGAAACGCTGTATGGTGTGTACACCAGTGAGAAAAAAATTGCCCTTGTCAAACCCAACACACAAAAAAAAATTTTTTCCCCCCTGTTTGCTATAAAAATTAACTAATTATTCAGAAATCGTGAGATGCGGTCTGGTGTGATGTAGGTTTCAGAAAAACATTTTCTTTATCGTGCCAACGTTTCGATCTTTATTGAGATCATCTTCAGGGCTCAAAGTGTTTGTCTTCTGTGTAATTGTGCCATTCTTGCGTGTCGTGTTGAGAGTGCCCAACGTTGTCAAATGTTAGCACGATAAAGAAAATGTTTTTCTGAAACCTACATCACACCAGACCGCATCTCACGATTTCTGAATAATTATCGATTAACAGTCACTAATCACCACACATAAAAATTAACATTTAAGGGCTTAAAGTGTGCTTAAATTGAACCCAAATTGTTTTATTCTAAAGCCATTTTTTTGCCTACTTCACTAGAAGTGACTTTCGTTGTAACTTTTTATGGAACTAATATATACGAAAAAAATCAACTGTTACATAAAAAACCTAAAGTACATGGACAACAAAAGAATTTAAATAATAATAATGCACATATAATATGCCTTTTTTGTTTTTTTTATCGACTCCAAGGGCCAAATGCTAAGAACGATCAGAAAATGTCTTAATATTTTTGATCTAGTATCATAGGAAAAAGTGAACGAGTGATCCCACATCCATAACAATGTAATTAAATGAATTCTGACCACCAATTTAAATGTCTATGCTAAAATATAAATCATAATTACTTTTATTCGTTGTACAGAAGTATTATTTATTTCGTTGTCGAAATGTTTCTGTTCGATGTCGTTATCGAGTAGTGATTGAAACATTGCATTGTCTTGCTGTAAAGACACATCAAATGGTAATTGATCGTTAATAAGAGATGTTTTTTATGCGAAGGAAATAATTACCATTAATCTATTTTTTTCACTTTCTTTTTGCAAACACACTGTTTTCATCTGTTCATACTTATTTGCTAATATTTTTAAATTGTTCAACAATTTCTGCCTTTTGCCTTCAACTTCATAAAACAAAGACGTACCGTCATCAAGGCGTGTGGGTCCCGATTTAAGAGTCGCCAATTCAGACAACATAATTGCATTTTGTTCTTGCTCTTCCTAAAACATTTAAAATAAATTATTATTATCCCCATGAAAATTTAAAATCGACTCAGGGAACCTCCAAGGCAAGCTTCGCCGTTTTCAATTTGTCTATGGTTTCAGCAGAGGACGCAGAAAGCTCAGATTGTTCGTTAGCCAGATATTTTAATGACAGAGCAATATTCTCCTTATCACTGGATACATCTAAGAGCTCGGAATCTAAATTTTTATATTTTTCTAGGGCACTTTTGATATATACATTTTCATCCTTTTAAAAATAAAAGTATTATTGGTAAATATAATAACAATGATAAAACTGACACTCTTGAATCACCTTTAGTTGTTTTAATGTGTCCAGTAATGCTTTATAATCAACGGGGTCTACTTGTTCAGACATTTTCTCCAAGTGGGCAATTTCTGATCTATGCTTTTGAGAGAGAGATTCATTTTTTTCTTGGTACGTTGAAACATCTTTCTTCAAATTTTCTATCTGTAATGAGAGAATTTCAAGAAGTACAAGCAGTCGACTAAATTATACTACACTGATGGAGAAATTTAACACACCACTCAATTTATTTAGTTTAAAATTAAATCACTTATCTTACCACATTAGGTATAGGTAATTCAAATAAACAGTAAATAATGCTTTGTTTACTTCCTTTATTTATTTTTGTACTGATTAATCACATTTGCACAAAAAGTAACATTACACCGTTCCATTCTGCAATGCCTAAATATCGTTTTCAGTTAATCTTTTTCTATGGCTCCAGTCAGAGGTGGAACTCGCCAGGGGACTGAATGTAAATCACTCTACAATAGGACCTTCGGAGAAACACAAGAAGGCCAGGACAGGGTGGTATACAGACCAGAGCGACGATAAATTCATCCGTCATCAAACTTTACGAAACCACAGCATTACAGGAAATGAGATAGGAAATCTGATAACGCGAGACCGAAATGCTTTGATTTCCTTCAGAAAGTAAGAAGGTTCAATGGAAATAACTTGAGGGCCTGGCATCCAGCACATGAACCTCTCCCATCACAGTTTAGAATCTGGCCAAGCTTCAATTGAATACCGGTGAATATTGAGCTGAATTGAACATTGGGAAAGTTCTCTTTACAGACGAGGTGAGAGTTGGCCTCAAATCTTCAGAGAGTGTAATTTTATATGAGATGCTCAAGAGAAAGGTATGTCTTATGTTGTGCGGTTCTCAGGTGGGTCATTGGTGTTCTGGGGTGGCATTTCCTTGGACGTCCACACCGAATTGATTGTTGTGCGAGAAATATCTCAAACTTTACAGAGGCACTTACAAGATATAATCGAAGAACACATGTAGAATGTCGGCGAGAGATTCTTGCTAATGCAAGATGATACTAGGCCACATTCAGCACTTTTTGTGGATGGTTATCTGAAGGAGTTTGGAATCGAGTGCTTGGTGTGGCCAGTTCAAAGCCCAGATTTGAACCCGATTGAACACATTTGGGACCAAATTAAGCGACGAGTACGACGGCGAAACCCAGGTCCTAACACCCTAGAAGAGTTGGAAACGGCTGTTCTTGATAAATTGAAAAAAAAAAAATTGCATGATTTTACCAGAAATCTTTTTGAAGGAATGCAAAGGCATTTAACCCGTATATGCCCAGTGTTGCAAAAACGCAACGTCCCATTTTCTAAAATAGAATTTTCTTTTTCTTTCCATTAAATGTTATTTCGGGTTCTATTTTTAGCTTTACCCTCCAACGAAATATGACTCATTTGCTTTTCCGTTTTATTGGCAACCCTCGTTTGTGTTGTGTATTCCAAATTGAACGTTCTTGAAGGAGAAATGTCTCAAGAAAAGTAAGTTTTTCTATTACAATATTACTTATTCTTTTACATGCAACGTTATTTTCGTTTTTCTTTATACTGTTGAAAATAACTGTGTGCAAAGGCTCATAGATATTCCGCAGCTCATAAAAAAATCCAGGTCCAACAACTGCAAATGATAAAGTCTTACAACCAAAACATGGGGGGGGGTATAGACAGGAAGGATCAAAACGTTGCCACTTACCGTACATCCATCAGGTCTAAAAAATGGCGGTGACCCATATTTCTCTGGACTGTAGATGTGGCTCTACAGAATGCCTGGTTGTTATACAGAGCTTCTCCAGGAAAGACATTAGATTTTTTGCAGTTCAAGAGAAGTGTTGCGAATGAACTGCTTGAAAGATTCGGAAATGCACCTAAATGAACAGGGTATTCGACATCAACTGTTATGAGCAGCATTTCGTCGGGGACCCGATTCGACAAAATTGGGCATTTCCTAGGGACGAAAGAAAAACGAACCCGATGGAGTATGTAAATCCACAACCATTAAACAATGTGTAAAATGCGGAATCGCATTGCACGAAAAATGTGTTCTTGAATTTCACCAAAACTAGACAATTGAAAAAAATTTGTAGTTACAAAAAAGAATGTTGTAAAAATATATATATAATTATAAGGTTATTATGATTCATGATGATTTTAATTTACCTATGTTTTCGAATATAATCCTAATTTCATACATATGTATAAGACAAAGGTAATAAGGAAAAATGACTCCTCAAGTGACTGGTGTTGCGTTTTTGCAACTAATTTGCATACTAAATGCCTAGCTATATAAAAAAAAAAAAAAAAAAAAAAACGGCATATACGGGTTAACAGACATGATTTTGCCCGAGGTGAAAATAATCGGTATTAAAGGGGACAAGAAAGTTTTTTGTTTTACATTTTTATTTGATTTTGAATTTTCTGTATATTTATTTATTTTTGTTTGCTCTTTACTCGATAACTTTTCTTTTTAAACATCTTATTTTTACAACCAAACCTAATTTTGGTATAGCATTAAAATTTAAGGCATTAATTTTGTCCATCAGCGTATAATACAACATGACAATAATACAATACAATATGACATTTACATAATTAGAAAAATGCATGCAAATATTTTGTTTTTATTACCCGTTCTTTTAATGAACACAACTGTTTGACTTCGTATTCCTTGATTTTAGCTTCTTGCTTGGCATGAATGGTATTCGTCTCCTTGCGCAAAATTTCAATTTCCTCTGAAAGCGATTTTATCAAACCCTTCGGTTTATTTATCTCATTTAGTTCATCTCTCAATTTCTATGTATATACAAAACAAAAAATCTATTAACATTTTAATGGAACTCAGCTCAACCAAAACAATTTCAGTAAAAAATGGTGTGTGAGAATGAATAGAATATACTTTCTTTTTTCAAATAAATTACATGATATAACAAAAAATTAAGTGTTTTACAGCATGGATTTTATTCCGTCTGTGGAAGGTATTTTTCCAAATAAGTAAATAAATTTAAAAAAAAATTAAAATTAAAAACAATAATAATAACAAAGAACTTGTGATTCTCTCTAGATTGCGAATACAGGACACATAAGGCAATAGGCTTTTAATACACAACAAACTTGTCCTTGATGTATGCGAAGTGGAGAACGTATCATTCTGCCTGAAAAACATATTTTGGTCGACTGTCGCACTTTTTAACCCTTTAGACAAAGGCTCAGCCTATCGAGTGATTTAAAGGAGTTACTGGGTGTTTCTCAAATTTATTGGAATTTATAATGAGATTTAGCCCTTTTCCCAAATTGTTATACCATTGAATATTTGTCTGGTAGTGTCTGAATGAGAGTTGTGCGTGCAAGATTTTTTTTTTCAGGAATTTTTGAGGCTGCCGGAGCTTAAAAATTAAATAGAAGAAAATACAAATTGCAGGGTGTGTCAACAACATTGACAGGGACATGTCCATCAGCCACAGTCAGGAGGACTCAGACAGCCACCATCGAGACAGTCGTTAGAAAAGGCAGTGGCAAGGACACGACGTTGACTGTCGAGTGTCTCGGAAGCAGCGGACAGGAGGGCGGACTCAATCAGCCACAGTCAGGAGGACTCAGACAGCCACCATCGAGACAGTCGTTAGAAAAGGCAGTGGCAAGGACACGACGTTGACTGTCGAGTGTCTCGGAAGCAGCGGACAGGAGGGCGGACTCAATCAGCCACAGTCAGGAGGACTCAGTCGCAGCAGCAACACTCACTCAACTCACAAACTCATTCCAGTCAAGTTCAGGACTCAGTCAAGCAGCCACACTTAGTCAGAGACATCGAATTAGTCGGCTGTCGAGGACCCAGGATGGTGCGGGAAGAGGATGTGGAAGCTGGTCGGGTAGGCCTCTTGTAAAAAAGCTCATCCCAGGGTTAAGAGTTGTGACTTACTTGTTTGACTTTTTGTTTATTACAATATTAAGACGGGCCAGTGTTGGATGTTTGGAACCTGCTTACACCCTAAAAACTGCTGTGACATACCTTGATGACGGTTTCGAGGGATTTGATATTTTCGACCACTTCCTCCATGGTTGACAGATCGGCTCGAAGCGAATCCATCTTCGCCCGGTACGTCCAACGGTTTTCCGACGAAAGCCGGCGGCCGGCAGGAAGGATTCAAGCCGAGTCGCGACCGCGCTCCTAGCGGCAACCAGTCCACTGCGATACGAATATTTCCTTTTTCTTTCGCTTTTCCCTTTCGCCCCGGTTTTCCTGTTCTTTCCGATTTTATTAAACTTTCAGAGAGAGATTTTTCCTTTTTTGTTTATCTGATGCGGCCGGGGATCCGCGACTCCGGTCGGTGACAAACGTCGGCATTTCAGCGCTCAGCAGAAGGTTGAACTTTGAAGCGTTGCCTCGTCACACAGAGAAAACAGGCGATCCACAACGGGGCCGCTTTTTGTTTGCCCCTCGGGCCGACTGCTTTCAACGAAATGCCGACTTAATTCACAAAACATTCCCGATTCGGTAATTATCCTCTTTTTTTAAAAATCCAATATATTTTTAAAAAAAATTTCCCCTACTTATGTCTTGTTGACAAACACAATAAATATATATTTTTTTCGTTTGAAATCTCCCTCGAACATGTCGAGTAGGATTTAAACGTGTTAAATGTGATTATAATCAGTGCTGACGGCTCTCTGGCCTTTCGATTAGTCATTTAAGTTCGTTATCAGTAGTGATAAAAAGGAAACTGCCGTGTTTTCAAATTCACCGGTCAGTCTTTAGTCTGTACTCAGTACTACTGGTGATTCCGCCTCCTCTTTGGTTTGTAAATATTTCATTCGACAATTATTTAAATATTAAGGTTCGTTGCCGTAAATATCCTGACAACGCCACTGTTGTTTGTCAGACTGAGTTAAACTTAGTCATTGTCAATTTTTTGGGGTAAAATAAAGCAATCATTTCATTTCCATTGTTTAATAACACTGCCGATGCACAAGACTTAACCGCCACAATCTGGACGCTGACGCTTGCAATGCAACAAACATACGATTAAAAGAAAGTGACAGTGTCGGTGAGAAGCTCTCACGTATCAAGAGCGCTTTCGATACATGGCCGTCGGATGACCTGGCTCGTAGAAGAAAGGTCGTCCTCGCCCGATTAAGTATATGCGAGGTTGACGGACATTTACTTTTCGGCCAGAGGCTGCATATGTGTCTAGCATGAGAGATGCTCGATGTGTCCTACCAAATTGACAGGTGCAATTCCTTGGCTCCATGTACAGAACATGCAGGAGTGCCACCTGATTTGAGAATTGTGCATGAGTACAGCAGTATTTCGGTCCCCTGTTCCGATTCTTGGAGGAAATGGTTTTGTTTCATTGTATATACTATATAGTAATGTGTGGATTTATTTAGAAATCGTGAGAAGCGATCTGGTGTGATGTAGGTTTCAGAAAAACAATAAAAGCACAACAATAAAGAAAATGTTTTTCTGAAACCTACATCACACCAGACCGCATCTCACGATGTCTAAATAAATAAAAGTATATAGTAATAATAGTTGTGTATACCTAGCTTGTTTGGAGAGTGAATGTATTTATTAGCATAAATGTAGAGTGTGAGAAAGCCAATGGCAGAATACTGAGTACCCAATTGACCCTCAATTAGGTTAGTTATATAATAAGTGATTGTTTTGTTTATTATAGTATTGATAGTTTTGTGTCCCAGGCGTGTGTTGAAGGTGGATGGCACGCATGCATGTCGATGGTGGAATATCGAGTACTCCATAGCAATTGAGTGAATGGGATGTAAATGGGAGAGAATGAATGGAGTGTGAACTGTATGCATTGGGTGCTGAATTGACCTAGCTGTTGACAAAACTTAACATCAAAAACGAGCAAGTATAGATGGACCCAAGCTGGTTGGATACGTGTTCACTGACTCGCTGGTCAACATCAACTATCAGCTTTAAGCCTTAAGTCAGTTAAAAAGCCTTTTCACACAACTACCTCAGAAACGTTTCAATTCATCCTTCCATTAAAAAGAAGTCATTGATGATGTTACTGCAATTCCTGGGTCTTGATATCCTAGGTTATTTTTCATTGAGCATTTGCAAAGGTGGTGGTTTCTTCCTTCTCATTGCATGACCCACATATTGGGTGTTTTGTCAGATGCTCGTGACGTTATAGACCTGCATCACTACCCTGATGATGATGCTAGGAAGTGGGCTTTGGTAGTTCCTTAGTTTAGTTTAATTGAGTAGAGTCTTCTATTAAAATGGTGGTCATTGACTCTTGTTGGCTGTTCTTTTCCCTAGGTCTTATTCTTATTATTCGCCCTTACTTTTTTAAGATGTGGATAGTAAACTTCACAAACTAACTGGGAAAAAGGGTTGTTGCTGAAGATGGCACCCTTCCCAGTTCATATAACCTCCATAACCCATTATTGTGGGTTTTCCCCAGGGTTTTAGGTCCACTCCTTTGTACAATTTTTCTCCAGGATCCTCTCCTTACAACCCACTCTCTTTAATCCCATCTTCAATATGTCAAACCATGTTTCAATGGATCAAGGTTTAAGGTTTTACCCATGTTATGTTGGTGTTTCCTCAGATGCTGGTGACAGGTATAGAACTGTATCACTACTCTGAAGATAGTAAAAAAGCTGCAAAAATGAAGATTTTGGTATTGTATTTATTCCGGCTTATTGTACTTTGCCTAGTGCCTTTCTATAGCTCCATACTAGGGCCTAATTTAGTTCCATTGACATGATCCTTCTCTTAAGAAGTATTAGGTCATTGACTGTTGTTACCGCAATTCCTAGGTCTTCTGAATATCCTAGGTTATGCTCTATTAAGCGGTTACTTTGTATAGCAAAATAATAAGGGTGGTAGTTTCTTCCTCCTCATTGCATTACTTGCAAATGGATTAATTTTTGAATATAGCCATGTTGTGTGAGAGTTTTCTCAGATGCCAGTGGCAGGTATTTAGTCCTATCACTAGTTTTACTCTCTCTAGCTGTAGCAATTTTCCAGTTTTGGTGAGGGTTCTTTAATCATAAGTTGACTACCTAACATCTCTTGTATTCGCCCTCATTTTGTTTTTTGTGGGGCCATTCTGAGATGGAATATTCTGTATTTGTCCTTGTTATCCCAAGTATAGGTTCTGGGCCTAGATCAGATTCTCCTCTAGCAAGTTTGTCTGTTTTTTCATTAACCGGATCTGCTTTGTGCCTTGACACCTTGATTATTGTCAGGTTGATTTTTCCCCCGGTTTTGGAGATTTTGGATGCATTCACTGACTATTTTAGATGTAATATTTTTATGTGCTAATGCTTTTATGACTGCTTGACTGTCTGATTTTTTTTGTCGGTGTAATCTATTTTAAGATTTTCCATGACACCCGTGACAGGACAGATACTTGGAAGATAAAAATAAACAACCAGAAATCAAGACATGTTGACTTCACAAATAGAAGAATCAGTAGACAAATCATCTTTAATGATTAAGTTGTAATACGAGATTCCAATAAAATATTTAGGCATGATGCCAGATAAAAAATAAAATCGGAAAGAACTTGACTTCAAATATCGACTGTTGAGAAGGAAATCCAGACTACACAGGGTGTCTCTTTGAATCTTTCAATATCACTTTTCTCGAAAACAATTTACGATATTTCAAAAAATAAAAAATTAAAACTGGAAAAGTGAACACCCCTTGTTTTTCCCAAGGATCTAAGGTAAGTGTTCTAAACCAGTTTTTAATGTCACAGAAATAGGTAATTGTCAACATAATTTTTCAAATGAGACCTACCTAGTCTTGATATTTTTTCAAAAACTAGATTTTTGAATTTAAAAAAAAACCAAGAGTAATTATACATTGGTTGCTTGATCTCATTTCTGTTTTGCAAATAAACCTACTTTTGTAATATGCCAAAAATCTGCTCTAACTCGTACTCGCACCAATGTCAAATTAAAGCTGTGAAATGATAAATTACAAACATTTTCAATTAAAAAACAATTTAAAAAAAATAGAAATTGATAAGAGTTAGTGATAGGTAAAACAAAAGGAAAAAGTTAATCGATGAAAGAAAGTTTATCTTTGCAAAATAATAAGATTAAGGCACCAATATAAAAGTACACAATGGCTTATTATTTCATTTTGAATTTACAATACCAATACTTCATTACCACTAGTTATATAATATTAAAAGATAACAGAATTTTTGCTGAAATTTCGATATTAAGACGTGCATTATAACAGTGCAGTTCAAGATTGTCTTACATTCATAAACTGCATATAACTTTTTTCAATAAAATTTAGACTAAATTACTGGCAGGCTTCGAGAACCACCCACCCCATTTGTAGGCATCCAGGGTCAGACCTTGGTTTTATCCATCCAGCCACTGAGGTTAGGCTCCAGGGGCTACCAACAACAAGGTCATTTCCCCAGCACAATCAGTTCATAAATCTATTCACACCCACCCACTCTTAATTAAAATTTTTCTTAATTCACTAAGGGTAGTGGTGTACTCAATATTCCTTTATATCCATACATATAACTAACCTAATTGAGGTTCAATGGACTATATTCTGCAATCGGTCCTCTCACACTACACATTCATGCCAATAATTACATTCACTCTCAACACTCACTAGGGGACACAAAACTGTATACAATAAAACAACCTGTTTTCATCCAAGAATCAGAACAGGGGACCAAGATATCGCCATGATCAAGCACGATTATCATACACGCTCTTTGTAAAGGGGACAAGGAATTCACTCAAGTGGGACATATTGAGCAACCCTTTGCATGCCTGAAACATAACATACACAAGCTTTGACCGAAAGTAAGTGTCTGTGCGTCAACCTCGTATGACCTATCCTTAATTGGGTGTGATTGACCTATGAGTCAGGTCCTCCCAGTGCCATCTATCTACAGTGTTCTTGATATGTGAGAGCTTCTCTGCCGATCCGGCCCACTGACGCTGCCACTTTCTTTTAATCATGAGTTTTATTGCATTTTTTACGTCAGAGGGCTGGATCGAGGTGATTTAAGTGACGAGGTCCACCCTTTTGCTGAGTATGCAAAATTAAATATAAAAATAAAGTTCATTAGAGTTCGTGGTCCGATTGACCGAATAACGTTTTTCAATTAATTAATCTTTATATAAGGCATTGGTTGAGATAAAAATGTCAGTGTCATGAGTGGGATTTGAACCCACGACCCTCAGTGAAATACGCCGTTGCTCTACCACTTGAGCTATCGTGACTTCGATCCACTCGGACACTAACTTCCCATCTCAACCCCACTTTTCGTATTTTCCATCCTTTTTGCCATTGTTCAATGGGAAATGATGATAGCTCAGGTGTTAGAGCAGCGGCATATTTCGCCGAGGGTCGTGGGTTTGAATCCCACTCATGACACTGACTTTTTTTATCTCAACCAATGCCTTATATAAAGATAATTAATTATAAAAATAAAGGATTCTTTTTTTAATTGAAGATAAAGAGATTTAAAATTCAATATAAAAACGAATGATTTTTTTTTTACTAATTCAAGATTTTGTTTTTATATTTAATTTTAAACTGTTAACTGTAATTGATTTGCATGCTGTATGTTAGATAAGAATATTTATTTTTTAGTTTTTACAAATTATAAAATTAAAAAGAGAATTCTTTTTTATTTCTATATTCAATTTTATATAACTTTTAATTTTAATTATAATTATTTTTAATATGGTCTTCAAGAGGCCAGTTATTTTATATTTTAAAAAACCCTCAAATGTACAGGAATTTTACTTTACATCCTTTATTTCATACCATCTCAGAATTTTTTTTTTAATGCTTTAAACAAAAGGTTAATTTGAAATTAAAAAGGGTTAATTTGAAGTTTAAAAAAAATACCTTTAACATTAAAACTAGGCTAATTTGAAGTTAAAAAAAAAGTTTCCTAAAAATGTTAATTGAAGTTAAAGATGGTTTATTCGAAGTTAAAAAGGGTTAATTTGAAGTTTAAAAAAATACCTTTAACATTAAAACTAGGCTAATTTAAAGTAAAAAAAAAGTTTCCTAAAAATGTTAATTGAAGTTAAAGATGGTTTATTCGAAGTTAAAAAGGGTTAATTTTGAAGTTTAAAAACACCTTTAACATTAAAAATAGGCTAATTTGAAGTTTAAAAAAAAGTTTCCAAAAAATGTTAATTGAAGTTAAAGATGGTTTATTTGAAGTTACAAAGGGTTAATTTGAAGTTAAAAAGGATTCATTTGAAGCAAAAATGTTAACTTGAAGTAAAAAAAGGTTAATTTGACATTAAAAAGGGTTAATTTGATTGAAAAAAGCTTTGCCAAGAACTATGAATGGGATTAATGGTATTTTTGCTCAATTAGATTGGAAAGCTTTTTAGCTGTGCTTCCAGGCATTCCATATGGCAAGCTTCAAAACTTTCCATATTCCAACAATTAATTATTTGTTATATTATTGTTTCCAGGTGGCGAGCTTATAAATAACAAAGCGTAAATGGATTTGTTAAAATGGCTGTGAACTTGAGCACCCTGATAATACTTCTAAGCATTTTTCTGAGATGTTCCGTTTCCCTGTACGGATACTCAGGGGAAGGAAGCCCGCCAATGTACGGAGACTACGAAGCCCAGAGGCATTGGATGGAGATAACATACAATTTAGACATTAAAGACTGGTATTTCAATTCAACTGAAAACGATCTTTTGTACTGGGGACTCGACTACCCACCGTTAACCGCCTATCACAGTTGGCTTTGTGGTGCTATTGCTAATTACCTCAATCCAGAATTTGTGGAATTGACCAAATCAAGAGGATTCGAATCACCCGAACATAAACTTTTCATGCGGTAATAATATTACATTTGTCTACTTAGCTCAAAGAGCACATTGTAACCCCCTTAAGTTTGTGTGGTATATAACAGTTTTTAGATTGTACAAAATTCAGTTTACATCACAGCAGTATATAATTAATTACCTGCAAACTGACATGTACAGATAATGCGTAATAATAATAAATAAATAACTGTTAAAAGAAAATTGAAAATTGCCTGTGAATTTACTACACTATATTCATATATTGTGACTAAAAGTATAATCAGCTGAAAAATGGTTTCAATTCTTTAAGTATGCTTTTGACTTTTGGGTCTTGGCAGCCAGAGTCAGCAGTCTTTTCCGTTCTGGAGCCAAAGTCCAGGGCTGTTAACTGCTAGGTCATTTCAGCCCCCAACGCATCAGTTTTTAAATCTTAATCCACTCATTCTAAAAAAAAATTCTTTCCTACTTATCATTCATTCAAGTAGGGTAGTGAAGTACTCGATAAGAGTACTCACAGCATTCCTCTACAGCCCTTCTAGCATTTACTCTCGATGTACACAAAAAGTAACACAAAACAAGATATCAGTTCTGTGTACAATAAAACGGCCTTATTTCCTCCATAATGTAAGTGTGTCTTGCCTATTCTTAATCAGGTGAGGATGATTTAAAATACAGATCCTCTGAGGGCCACCCATCGACCATGGTATGTTTTTCAATATTATACCATGAGCAATCTAAATAAACCAAAAACGAATATCTATTAGTGCTATATAAAACAGCTCTGTTTCCTCCAAACATGAGAACAGGGGACCCAAATACTCACCATCAAGCACAATTTTTATTATTGGGGCCTATACGCTCTCTATATGGAGCCAAGGAATGACAATAATTTGAGAAGCCTTTCTCTACATGCCGGTCACATAAATAAGTGTGTGTGTCAACATCACATAACCTAATCCTTTTTTAAAAAAGATAGTTCTTACTCAAAGTAAGTTGTTTTCCAATGATCCGGATTTCGAGCCCTTAGCTCATCATCAGGTTGAAGGATTTCTACAACGCCTCTCGACATGAATTGCAAAAGTGAACTCGCCGATATCCCCACCAACGCGACTTTCCAGTGAGAAGCTGGTTTTTTAATGGCGCTCAATTTGAACGAAAAATTTTGCAATTCATGTCGATAGACGTGGTTGTAGAAATCCTTCATCCTGATGATGAGCTAAGGGCTCGAAATCCGGATCGTTGGAAAACAACTTACTGTGAGTAGGAACTATCTTTTTTAAAAAAGGATTGAACACCGCACTCACTCCATCATTCGTTATTTCTATCACATAGCCTATTCTTAATCAGGTGAGGAGGATCTATGATTCAGATACTCTGAGGGCCACCCATCATCCGCATCCTTGATATTTCACCATCTGATGCTGCCACTTCCTTTTGGTCATATTTTTTTATTGCATTTTTATTATCAGAGGGGTTCAATTTATATAAATTAATTTGTACAAATAGTATATTATAATAAATGTTATTTTCAGGTTTACAGTAATTGTGGCTGACTTGCTTACATTTATGGCTGGTGCTGTTATTTATTCCATTTTGGCGAAACCTGAAGATCGAGACATACAACTACTCATCCTTCTCGCCTATCCAGGTCTAATTCTTATTGACCATGGTCATTTCCAGTATAATTGTGTGTCGCTCGGTTTAGCTCTGTATTCTATTATTGCCACGATTAAAGGTTTTGATACCACTGCTGCCATTTTGTTTTGCTTATCACTTAGTTACAAACAAATGATTCTCTACTATTCTTTACCTATATTTTTTTATTATCTAGGAATTTGCAAAGACATATTTTTCAAACGTAACTTTTACACAAGTTTTGTCAAGTTTTTTTGTTTAGCTTTATCTGTGATATTCTCAATTTTCATTGTTTGGTTACCATTTATGTCCAGTTACAGTCAACTTGCTCAAGTCCTACACAGATTGTTTCCGTTGGAAAGGGGTATTTTTGAAGACAAAGTGTCAAACTTTTGGTGTATCGCTAATGTAATTTTCAAATTTAGAAATTATATGTCCAATGAAAAGATTGCTATGGTGTGCGCCATTCTGACACTTTTGTTTTCCATCCCCTCTTGCATAGATGTTTTCAAAACACCGATTAAAGACAAGTACATACTAGCAACAATAAACACTTCTTTAGCATTTTTTATTTTCTCTTATCAGGTACATGAAAAGACCATCCTTTTAGTCGCCCTTCCTGTCATGCTTTATTTCAACAAACAGCCGTTGCATTGTTTTTGGCTACTTAACATTTCAACTTTAAGTATGCTACCTTTATTTTTAAAAGATAAACTGTTAATACCATTTTTAGCTCTCAATTTATTATTTCTCATATCGGTGTATGCTATATGTCATACTAAAGATATAACATGGTTGAAAAGAAAAGTTATCAACAATATTTTTGTTTTCTCCCTAATTGTTGGTTTCGTACTGGCCTTGATTCCAGTACTTTGCAGTCCTCCACGTAAATACCCCGATTTATTTTCTTTATTGATATCCGTTTATTGTGGTCTTCATTTCATGTATTTTTTAATATACTTCACAAAATTACAGCTAACATTGAATGTGAAATTGAAAACATATTGAATTAAATGTTTGACTATGTAAAATAATAAGTATGTGTTCTAAAAATGTAAATTGTGATACCACTTTCCAATAAATACAATATTTTGTGATAGAAATAGTTTTTTCTTCTTTCCCTTTTTCATTGTACATATTGAACCTAAGAATCGATTCACCAAGTAATCACTTTAAAAACTGATTGTCTAATATAAATTTCATTTCTAGGCTAGCTCAAGAACAATGAGCAAGAATCATTAATAGTAAAGATTATTAATGATATTATTAGTCTGTGGAAACAAGGATCATAAGACTAACAATGTAAATAATAAAGAAAAATTGATGAAACAGGATTCTTATTATGGATAGTAAGTTTCACCCTCTGTACAAAACCTCTGATGAACTTTAAAATGAGCAATTAAAAGTAATAAAAATTAAAACCAGATATGAGATATTTAACCTAAATTATCGACCATGGTAACAACATGATACTAGTTGCTCAATGCGGTAGAGGTTAAGGATAAAAGAAGATTAAATCAACCAATATAGTAATAAATAAATAGTATACATAAAGTGTACTCTTTTGTTGGTATTTCACATAATTTTGAATGGCACTGTGCCCAATAGGTAGTGTGCGCCTGAAAGACAGTGGCATATGGTAAAGATAACGCTGCCTACAGGATGTTAAATAATATTGTTGATTACAGCTAATTTTTATTTTGTTTTATTTTAACATGGATATGTTTTTAGGCTTCATCAATTGTTTTGCATGACCATTATCGTGTCTCTGGGGAGTATGCATTGGTTGGGTTAGGGTTAGTTTAGGTAGGGTTATGCCATAGAGAGGTTAGGTTCGATAGAGTTAGGGGTTGTTTTTTTTTAAAGACAAATGACATGAAGCACAATAAAGTTCTATCGATATCCACAAAAATTTTAGGGAATTTTAAAACATTTACTTCTTGTGAAGCGTAATGAGTTGTTTAGTTCCATCTGTCTGTATGAGCGAATAGAATATTCTTTTTTGGTGATACTCATACTTTTGATCTTATGTTTTTGGACTTCATCAGTTATTTTATGTGAACGTTTTCACATTACTGAGTGTGCATTGGTTGGGTTAGGTAGGGTTATGCCATGGACAGGTTAGGTTCAATATGGTTAGGAAATATCCAAAAAAATTTTAGACATTTTTAAGACAACCCACACATTGCTTCCTTCTCATGAAGCATGATGAAGTCCTTTAGTGCCACCAGTCTGTTCCAGTGAACGGAACCCTTTTGATCTTCCCGGCATAGTGTTCAATAGCTAGTCTTCACCAACAAGACAGAGGTGTATAGTAAAATATAATGATGCCTACAGGATGTTAGTTAAGTAGGGTAGTTGATTACAACTAATTTTATTTTATTTTAACATGGATATCTTTTTGGGCTTTATCAATTATTTTGTGTGCCATTTTTGTGTTTCTGGGGAGTATGAATTGGTTGGGTTAGGATTAGGTTAGGTAGGGTTATGCCATAGAGTTAGGTTCCATAATAGGGATAAGGTTGTTTTAAAGACAATTGACATGAAGCACAATAAAGTCTTTTGATATCCACAAAAATTTTATGGAATTTTGGACAACTCAGAGAATGCTTTTTCCTCATAAAGCAAAATTAAGTCCTTTAGTGTCACCGGTCTGTCCAAGTGAATGGATATTCTTTTGTTGGTAATATACATGTTTTTGGGATTCATCAATTATTTTATGTGACCATTTTTGTATTACCGAGTGTGCATTGGTTGGGTTAGGGTTAGGTCGGGCAGGGTTATGCCATGGAGAGGTTAGATTCGATAGGGTTAGGGTTTTTTAAAAAGACAATTGACATGATGTGCAAAGTCCTTTCGACATCCACAAATTTTTTGGCTATTTTTAAGGCTAGCACACACATGCAATTTTTAATTGCACAACAGTTTCGAAACTTTTTGGTTCATTATCAACTAAACTGCGCACATTTGAGCAACTAAGTAGTTTAGTTGTAGGTTGTGATTACACATGCAACTAATATATTTCAGTGTTATACTGGGCTTCGTCGAGTTAGCTATTTGTGTGTTCTTGAGTTAAGGAGAAGGCAGAAAATGAAGAAAATACACGATATTAGTGTATCCTCTTCATCACCCAATATTTGAAAAAAGGGCAATTTTATAAATTGCATAACATTTAAGAGACAATTACAAGAAATATTGTTTTCAAAAATTATTATCAAATGAGTGTCAACTCTTCTGTATTTGATACATCCTAACCAAGATACCAAGCACACAAATAAATTATGCAATTGTTTAGTTTGTGACAAAACACAAACTGTTTAGTTGGCCAGATTTTCAGTTGCTTTCAAACCCTGCGCAATCACTCCCGGGACCAAACTATTGTGCAACTAAAATTTGCATGTATGTGCCTAGCCTAAGGCAAACCATTGATTGTTTCTTTTTTATTCTTGAAGTGTAATGAACTCCTTCAGTGCCACCTGTCTTGTCCGAATGAATGGATATTATTTTGTTGGTAATACACATCCTTTTGAGCTTATATGTTTCTAGGCTTCATCGATTACTTTTGTTGATCATTTTCGTGTTACCAAGGAGTGTGCATTGGTTGGGTTAGGTGGGTTATGGCCAGGGACAGGTTAAATTAGGTGGGCTAGGGCTTTTAAGACAACTTGGACATTGTTTCCTCCTCTTCAACAGTAATGAAACCATTTGGTTCCACCTGTCTGTCCAAGTGGATGTATATTCTTTTGTTTCTAATACACATACTTTTGAGCTTCCTGGCACCGTGTTCAATAACCACAGTCCCTGCCTGAAAGACAGTGGCATATGGTCCAAGTTGTCCAAGGATAAGATGCCTCCTGGATGTTAGTTAAATAGTGTAGTTGATTAAAATTACGATTTTCTTTTTGTTTTATTTTAACATGAATATATTTTTGGATTTCATCAGTTACTTTGCATGAACATTTTCGTGTTTCTGGGGAGTGTTCATTTGTTGGGTTAGGGTTAGTTAGGGTTATGGCCAGGCACGCATTAGAGTTTTTTTTTACAATTGGACACACATTCTTTTCATGAAGCGCAATGAAGTCCTTTCGAAACTAACAGAATAAAATATATTAATTAAGATCTAAGGAAATAGTGATCATTTCATGATATTAACTCCTTTAACCCTGCATTTTACTTACTTTTAATTTTTGATTAGGATAAATTACTTAGTACATATTCTTGCAGGTATAATTAACAATTCAAATTTAAGGTTAAAAAAATATATAAAAATTCAAGAAAGAATAAGTTTTTTTAAATAAATAAGTAGAACAAAGCAAACACAGGATATTTGCTTTAGCATATGCTAGTATGTCATTTAAAACAAAATATGATTTAAGTATCATAGTAGCTCATTTAAAACATTTCGGTCAGGGCGAAACTTACAAGTGACAACTAGAGTTAAATTTTTCAACTTGAAATTACATAGACAAGTACATTTTCATGATACCGTAATACATTTTTTTTTTGTTTTTCCAGGATTCATTTATAATTTGGCTAACAGTTTACTTGTTTAAGACAATTAAAAAAAAGCATTATCATATTTTTTTCTCAAATGAGTCTGCTATTCCAGGTTCTGTAAATCAGTTCTATGGTAAGTTCATGAAATCCAAATAATTAATAACTTAATTCGACAATTAATTTAAAATAAACTTAGATTATTTTATTACGTTCCCCATTAAAAAGTGTTACAGATGAAATGAAAGATAAATAAGTAGCTTGTTATTTATGTATACAAGAAAATGTAATCTGGGATTTGGGAAATATAAAAAAATTCGTGTATATTTTTGACTTACAATTGTTTTTTATTAAATCGTACAGGGTAAAGATTTGAGATATAAAAGGCACACTATAATAAAAATTGTAGTAATTATACTTGGGAGAGTTTTAAAATAAATAAATTTAAAAAAGCTTACATTGTTTGTTCTTGAATTGTGGTGTTTTGGCGTCTGGTCAAGTTTTACAGTTTGAATTTAAAAGAAAGCCTAAATTTTTTAAAAAAAATCCGTTAGGAAGAATTCGGGTGGGATAAATTCAAAATGGGATATATAATAAAGTGTTTTGTATACAGTGAGCATGTTAATATTCTGTATCAATATTTTATTTTGTTTGTACATATTACAATTATTATAAATGAATTAACAATATAAATACTAGTCCTTTTGACTAAATTAAAATATTATGTTTCAACAGTATAGTTTCACTGGGCTCAATTTAGGAGTAGGTCCACAAGGAAAATTTGCTGAATGTGACAATTTGCTAATATCTTCCTATTTTTTGTACTTTTTTTGATTTTTATTTTTTAAACGTGTTAAATGAGCATTGTGTGATTTTACATGTAAGTGGACCTAATCCTGCAAGTCTCTCAAATTAGGAAGTATTTTTCATTAATCATAAGATGTCGTACAGTGGTTTAATCTGAAAAATATCACACAGGGCAAATCCACTGAATTGTGTCCTTTCTACATAAAATCCCATTGCCCCATTGTCCACAAAAAAGCTCTCAAGCGTTTCAAACCAAAGAAACCACCATTTCTCAGAACAAAACAATTTATGTGCTTCAAGATCAAATTTTTTGGATTTTATAAAAAATTATCTTATTTTATAACACTGACAGGTACACATACACTTTTTTTCTGAAGGTATGCAGTTAGGCTATCACATAACTTATTTTAATAATCACGTTGTTTCTTTATTTCATTTTATCTCTGAATTTCTCTTTCATTCCATGTAATCAATTAATAATATCAATGAAAACTTTTTTACTGTATTTATAAAACAATGAGGTATTGAATTTAATTTGGACACAATTTAACTAATGTCAGAATGATTTTGATACGGCTAAATAATTCTCAATTCTTTCGATTCCGTAAAATCATTTTTTGTTCTGTACTGAAGACTATATCAAATTAAGTGAGCAGAAAAAAGAAAAAAAAACGATCGAAAATTTTTTTGTTTTTATATTCTGAAATCCATTAAATTGTGCAATTTTTAATAGCAACAGAAAATTGAGAAAATCATTAATGTAAATATATACTATAAATTAAGTACACACAAGCTTTTTCTTAATTTAATTTTTTTTTATTTTCAGGTAAAAGGTAATCTGTAACTTATTATAATTTTATTTATAACTATATACTAAAACTTTTAAGTTTTAAACATTAACAAATCTTGTTTAAAAGATGAAAAATAAATTAAGTACTGGATAAGGTACGAAATGTAGATTTTGTATACAACCAATTAAAAGTCGATATGATGAAAAAAAAAATTATTCAAACACAAAAAGCATAGGTAAAAAATGAATAAATAAAAACACAAAAAAGATGAACTTCTAAGATAATCAAGGCAATTATGATTCGACTAATGAACACAAAAGTAAAAAAAGTACTTAAAAATTATTAAATACAAATATTTTCTCCACCATTGTGAATGGCACATATTTAAGGATTTGCTTACTAACTCGGGGGGGTAGGTCTTATATAAACGTGTTAATTGGATGAAATTGTGGCAGTTATTCTCAATAAGAATAACTAAAATGCAATGACTTATTAGAAAGACCGACATATTCCCTACTACTTTTTTTACACCATTTCAATGATGTTAACGCCCTAAGATGACCATGACTTATTGTGTCTAACATTATTTTATTTACATCTATGTTTATAAATACATTTACCTTTTGTTTAGATATACAGATAAAAAAAAAATCTCAAAGTACATCCAAACGTGGTAAATGTATTTATAATTTCATCATACATACATATTAGAACAACAACAATATTTATAACATGAGATTGGCTTGAGGGTAATTAGCTGTTTAAATTGATTTAATTTTGTTAGTATATTCAATAAATTTATGCCTAATTACAATATGTATGCACAGTCACAAAAGATCTAATATGTGTGAAAAAAAATACACTACACATGTAAAATGTTTGCAATTTGTTAATAACAATGGTTTAGAGAATTATATCAATGAACACAATGAACTTTAGAGATAGTTAATAACATTTGTGTGTCAAAACTAATTAATGCAATAAACATTATCTAGTGTATATACATATGGTGTGTTTTCATACCTTTAAACCTTCTCCGAAGTTTAAAGGACACAGGTTATACTTATCATATCTATAGTACCATATAACAAGTATATCATAGCAATGAACAAACAATGCCATTTAGACTATAATTAAATAATATAATTTCAACAATAAAAGCAAATGACATAAGGCACATAATGCTGAGTAAATTCAACAACACAATCCTTGATAGAGCCTCATTCATAGGGAGGACACAAGCATCTATGGAAAGAAAAAATCCACACACAATTTCACCGTTACAAGTGGGCCTTCTTTAAATGTTTACATTATTATTATTACTTTTTTTTTTTTTACTTTTTCATCCTGCAACTTAACTTAGCATTTTTCGACACAACTGTTCTATCTAAAATGGCAAATTATATGCATGGCACATAATTGAAGCACCAAATAAATTACTAAATCCAGTGTCTGATTCACTAATTTTTTTTTTCCATGAAAAGACAAAGTTGTGTTTTTTTTAAATATTTTATTTATTATAAAACTAACGCGACAGGCAAACCACAAAGTTCTACAAAGTTGTGTTTTTAAGTTTAAATTTTGTCTTTATCGAATTATTTCAATCACATCTTATTGAAAGTGTTTTTTTTTCTCTTTTAAATCTTGAATAATTTGAAAACTTGAAAACACACGTTTGTTA
Source organism: Cimex lectularius (assembly GCF_000648675.2). NCBI lineage: Eukaryota > Metazoa > Arthropoda > Insecta > Hemiptera > Cimicidae > Cimex > Cimex lectularius. The sequence continues at coordinate 1,394,819 of NW_019392776.1, forward strand.
TAAATTTCTTTTGGAATAAGCCATCATGTTATTTATTTTTATTACACTTAATTGCACAATGTCTCATAAATTCAAATTGTCTTAGCCTGACGAACTGTTCTGCCCAATTTTTTCGTTATTAACATGTATAAAGGGAATATTTATGGAAATCAAATTAAAAGGAAGGATTTTGATTATTAAGTTAAAAAAAATCGCTATACATGTAAAATAATTAAAAGTCATATTTAGTAAAACGAAAGGGATGAAGATTAAATCTATACAGTTGGTCCTCATCCACTTTTAAAAAGTATTTTAGACTAAACAGTTTAATGATCGTTTAGAAATTTAACAATAATATTTATATATGTACATATATAAATATGTTAACAATTTTACAGTCTCCCTAACGAGTTTGAGTCTGTGTGAATGCGTGAGTGTGTGTGCCGAAAAATAACAAATCTTTGTAAATTATATTTTAAACATCTTATTTAAAAACAATTAAAGAAAAAATATTAATATTAAATGTTATATTACAAAATGCTAGCCTTGTTTTTTTTTATTTTTAAACCCTCTTGTTAAACTATTAGTTCTAATAAGTAATCCTATAGTTAAGAGAAGAAGTTTTTTAAAATTTATTTATAAGATAGAATTCTAAGCGATTAGGGAGACTGATAAATTAATGCAGAATATAAGGAGGCCATATAACAAGCAAACCCATCCCATGAATCAGAGAAGGTAATAGGGCGTAAATTGAACATTCTAATGTAAATAACATTCTACAAAGTTAAACAATAACCCTTTTACATAGTTTAAAACATCTTGTTATTGGCTATATTATAATGTACAATAATTACATGTACCAGACCTTAATACCCATGAAACAAACAACAATGGGTAATGGAGGCCTGTCTTTAGGCAACAGTGTATTTTTCATTTTTTTTCAGTTTTAAACTTTTGTGTTTGAAATATATTAATTTAAAGTAAATAATGACTAGACTGCTGTCTCTGTATGACTATGAGAGGAAAGTCGTTCGACATCGATTTCCGGTATCATCAATTCGTCGTTTACATTATCTGCGTAATCAATGGAAGAGGTCTGCGAGAGACGTTTACTAAAGGAAGTCTGCTTTCTGAGGACCTCTGCAAGCGACTCTCCATAGCGAGCGTCGAGACCCTGACGGAAAGCATTTACTACTCGTATCTGAAACGAAATACAATGAAGAGAGGGATTCCAATTTTTATTACAGTTATTTGTGTGTTGTAAAAACATGCTGGGACATACCCTTGTGGTTGTTCCGATCTCACCGCATGCCCTAATGCACAGAAGCACACAACTGCTGCATGCATACGAGCTGCTGCAGTTCATTTACATGATTTCTGTATCATTTTTGTCTTTTCAATTTTTTTTTTTTCTTTTAAACCAGTACAGTGAACATTCAGAAGACGCCTTGATATTTCGTATATGACTCATTTTTGCCCTGCTTTGTGTGTGTGAAATTTTTTTTATTTATTTATTTATCTTTTTTTGTGTGATTATATTTTTCGTTATTTACTTCCTAACCCAACTTTATGGTACAGGTCTAAAGAACTGATGTACTCACAAGCTGTTTTGTAAAACTTTTTTATACTTTGAGCCATATTTCTTTTTGTTTGAAAGAAACACTATTTTAATATATACAAAAACCTAGAATAATGTGCAAGATAAACACTCCGACACAGATAATTATATTTACTTTATACAATCAAGTGACAACCTTTTATTTACAATAACTAATTCATAGTTAATCCATAAATAACATATGAATTAATTACCTTAATTAACAAAATTTAATAATTAAAGATGATCTATTATAATATTGAAATAAAATTATGTATATATTTACATTAATTTGTTTTTATAGAATACTGTTTCTTTTTTTTTCACATGGAATCATTTATTTTTCTGTGCCCTAAATATAATTTTTACACTATGTTTACTACAATTTAGTGTTGTGGTATAAAATATAATAAAGAAAGAAACTTTTCTTATGGTCTTTTTTTATCTTTCAATAAATTTTGCAGTACTTTTCATGCTTCTACTAATCGTAATATTACATATGTCGTAAATAGTTAACCTAGTTTATTTATTAAATAGATTAAACATCGCATAAACGCATATATATAAACATATACATGTATGCTATGTGCACAATTGTATAAATATCGATAAATTATGTACCCCTTTTGGAAACAATTTTTGATTTAAAGTATTGACAAAATCTGTTTTTAAAACATTTGGTTAAAAAAATGAAAAGACACATTTTTAGCCAATTGTAGCATTATCAGGAACATTTTTTGTTTTAACTTAATATATTATTGAAAAATAAAAATACTAGAAAAGAAACAATTACATCTAAAATTTTATCTTATAATTTTAAAAATGTGTTTTTTTTTCTCTCTCGCTAAAGTAGCTATGTTTGATAGATCAGTACATATATGTACACAATGTATGATTAAATCTTTAAACATTCAGTGAGCTCTAAATTTTTTTCTCTCTTAAATTGCTGATTAATTAAATACGTGTGATGTTTATTATAATTTTTTCGATTAGCAACTATTTTCTTCATAGCGAAACTATTTTTACACTAGTGAAATAAGAATAGAAAAAGAAAGATTGTAAATTTTTTATGACGAGCAAATTCACAGACATACCATACTATATATAAATAATAAACAATATTCTTCCTAAAGGCTAACAATTTAAAAATGATAACAATAACATCAGCGACAATAAAACAACAATAAATAGCACCAGCAATCAAATTTTAGGTATATCTGGTTGAATCTACAAAATAAAACGTTTAGTTTAAGGTTTAAAATCTTATCAATTTTTTTTCTTTTTAACAATAACAAATTTCTTAACATTGACTAAAAAAATAAAAAGTTTTTTTTTTATATTACATAATATCCGCTATATGAAAATAAATTATATAGTTTTAATTTTCTATCAATGCACACATTTTATGAACTAAAGTTTTTTTTGGTAATATTTCACGATTTTTTTTCTCTCTCTCCTGCTTTATGAAATTGAAAATTCAAACTGTGGATGATTTGAAGTAGATGATTGAATAAACTCAATTTCTGTACTCACACTTTTACACTGTTGGATATGATGGCACAATTTTTAAAATTTTTTTTAAATTTCATCTTTCATTTGAACCGTCTGCTAATAGTTTACTATTTACATTTTTCCTGAAAAGAAATTCCCATAAATTAAAGTTTGTCATGTAACTCGTAATCAAAAATTACGTCCTTACCCTTACAAACAAGTTTTTTTTTGTTGTCAAATGTTAATTTTAATTTAAAAAAGAAATTTAACAAAGTAAATGTGAAAATTTATAATCCTTAATTAAAATCAATATAAAGATTTTTTTTTTTTTGAGAAATATATTGATTTTTTTTTTTTTAACTTCACGACGGTACACAATTTAATTTGTACACAGCAATAATATCTACTTTATGATAAAAATACATAAAAATCTTACAATTAAGCATTTGCACAAGTCAATTGTAACAATAACATCTATATAGTTTTTCAGTGACACAAATTGGCATACCTAAGATAAAGCAATTGGAGACACACTTAATTTTATTGTTATTATTTAAAAAATGCAGTGCATAATACCATTAACAGCCCATGCAAAATGTGTCACATTAAAAATATTAACTCCGAACATAGATATAATATTTTGGCAATGGTCAAGTTTTCCATATAAATATTGAAAAAAAAAAAATGTAAAAACTTTCTGTAAAAAAAAAAAAATCATTCAACCAGAATATTATATTTGTATGATCGAAATGATTAATATTTAAATTGCTTAACACTTTCGTTTCATCACAACAAAACTAACTTTAGTGCAACTTTTAACAATCTACTTTTATACACATCATCATAAAAGACAAGAGACAGAGTAATAAGCATACAGTCGTGTAATTCATTTAAAAAATAATATTTTCCTTTAAATATTCATTATGTATATGTATGTGTATATATAAATTCTAGGGGAGGTAGGGGAGAGGGAAATATGATCAAAATCCTGATATGTAACAAAATTTTGGATATATCTGAAAATAAAAAGACACATATTCATGCAGTCATTTGCTCTTCAAACTATTATGTACTTACAAACTATTGACATGGCATGAACACAGGTTTTTCGGGTCGATGCCAGTGTGTAGTGTAATTTGAAAGTAGCCATCGGTCGGAAAAATTTAATTTCGGCCGATGTATACTTTCCACTCGTGTTGTCACTTATGTGTGCACAAACATGCACACATATATACATAAACATAAAAAATATAACAACATATAAAAAGCATAGAGCAGACACATGAAATTACCTCACATGCTAAATAAATTGTATGAAAATTCTCATACAGCGACAATAAGAAACGCTCGTTTTTTTTTTGTTTTGTTTGTTTTTTGAACATTCATCACCAGTTATAATATTGATAGTAATGAGACAAAAATAAAAAAATAAAAAATAAAAGTGGAAAGGGACATTAACTAAATAAGCTACATTTTACAAATTGACTTAAATTATAAATCACATTGAATTCTAAGGATATCCAGAACATAACATTATAAATAGAATAAATGCTTTAGCACCCCTAACATGAACCCAAATAACACATATAACAAACACATTTGAACATTGTAATAATTTGAATAGTAATATATTGAGCTTAACAGTGACACGGCCGAAATGTGAGAAAGTAATTAAAACAAAAAAATTATCAGCACAAAGAGAAGCATATAATGTAAGCCGAACAAGTACTGTGGTTATTATACTCACAAAATAAAAGCGGACGTTAGCGCGACAGAATAGTGATAGTGGTCTCATGCAGTGCTTACGATGGGGCCACTTTGCTTTCATTTAAGGTAACAAGGTGATGCGCAGAAGGCCACGTATCCGCCACAAAATTCTGCAATACTCAAAAGTTAGGGCTAAAATTCAACAAATGTTTAATTCTTCATTTGTAAAATTTCAGTTCGCAAACAAATAATTGGTAAATTTATGCCAGTAGGAGAGGGGGCAGGGAGGTGGAGAAAATAAGGCGTATGCTTGATTTCGAAGAAAATAAATTGAGAAAAATAAAAATAATGGAATGTTTCAATAATAATGGAAGAAAATTACAGAAAAAGCTAATGTGAGACTTAAGAAATCATTACAGAATCATGGCAAATCGAAACAAATCGCATGGTTCATATCAGGTTGAATGCTAAAATATAAGACAAAATATAAATAGTAATAATATAAATGATCAAATAAAATAATAGTTGTGATAAAATAAATAACTTTCTATAAAATATTCTTAAAAAACAAAAGTGATAAAATAAAAAAGAGAAAAAATCAATATAAATTGACATCTCAGTTTAATAACATTTTTTTATCTCTTATGATGCATTAAAAAAACAAAAAACAACAGAAATATGTTATAACAATGAAAAACTCATTATTACAAAAATTATAATAATTATAATGCATTTTCAATACTTGAGAGGTGAAATGGTGGTCTCCATTTTATACTTTAAGCTCAAATTTACCTTTAGGTTTGACTACTAAATAATTGTGAATTAATTAAACCATTTTTTATTATAATAATTTTATGTATTCAATAATTCTAATACAGTAAAATATACGAAGACCACAATCTCACCGTTTCTTGTTGCTATTAAAAGTTTAATTTGAACATTAATTTTTTTTGCAGTATCCCAGTCCACTACAATAAATTATAAACAATAAAATACATCCAATAATATCATAGGTGATGCATTACATTATAGGTAAAAAATAGTGCAATCGAGTGAGGATACGCAGTGATAACAGAGGTTTAAAAGTTTCTAATCAAAAATAAGTAGAATAATTTTCCACCTTGAAGAACAATATGATGTATTGAATAGCTGAAGATGTCCGAGGCTTGGCGACAAATTGAAATAGTAGTACGATGCGCTCAGAACTAATCATAAGAACAATATTTTAAATAGTATATTTATAAACAAATACTCAGCTGATTAGTTATATACATATTCAATTTTTTTTCTCTGTTTTATATACAATTCGTAAATATTTGATAAAATAACACCTTATCGTACAGTTCTTTTCTCTTCTACTTATTACAATACCTTAATCACACTCACACACAGTTGTTGGGCAATTAACCCCCAATGTAATTGGGAAAATAAACAAAGTTATAAGAATTTGTGCTCTGAGAGGCCAGCTCCCCTGAATGTGCACTGCATCTGAAATCAACAGTATATACAATAACATTGCCTCCCTTGAAATCTTTTAACTAGGGGGAAAAAAGGTCTACTAGTACAAATATATGTTTGCGTGTGTTTATATATTTCAGGGGTGTGTATATAAACACAAACATAACATGGGTTATTCCATTGAGTTTTAATTTACAAGTGTCATGGTTTTTTTTTTTTTTTTAATATCATTACTCGTTAATTAATAAAATACCAAAGAAAATTAGCACTATTTTAAAGATTGATAGTGCAAATTGAACATCTTTATAACAATCTAAGAAGAGAAATGTGCAATATTACAAAAAAAAATTCGTACAAAATTGTGTATTTAAGCATTTACAATAGATTATTATAAATATGCAAATGTGGTATAATGCAGAAGCATTTTCTAATAACTAATTAGTAATGTATAACTATGATTGGTAATATAAGATTTTAGCATGTGGAAAAAATGTTTATAAATATCATACAGCTATGAAAAAATGCACCACTTAAATTACAGTCGCTTTTTTAATTTTTTTTTTTTTTAATTAAAAAAAATGTTGTTGACACTACTGCTGTAGACACTAATCAAACCAAACAACCCATTGCATAAAAACGCAGCAACCAAGCAATTAATTTTATTCATTGCAAAATTGGAATGTGTGCAAATGCACACAAATACTTAAAATAAGACACACAGCCATAAAAACACAAAAAACGGGTAATGGTGTAGGATATAATAATAAAAAATCGAAAAATAAATATGTAAATAAATTATTTTAAAAAAAACAAACAAAAAAACGCATAATGAACACTCATGTATGTAGCTGCACCATGCAGCCTCAGCAAAATGGAACAATTCATACACTCATTTCAATGCTAATTGCAAGATGTTCAAGATAGGCTTTTGTAAACCCCAAAAAAATGAGAAAATATTTAGTAAATAAACGGACTCTATAAATAAGTTAATTGTAATATTTCGCTAGCGAGTCAAAGCGCCCGCTTGCCATGCAAATAATTTGTGTAATAATATTCCCCAATTTACCTTGAGACATCATTAGCAGGTTTCCTAAACTGCAATTGCCCTCAATGCATGTGTGTATGAACATATAGTCGATTATATATTTAAACACACATGCAATTTTACGCACCACACATACAATATATATATACCGTATTTTTTTTTTCCGCTACACTGTTAAGTTGGACATTAAGTAAACATATTACAACGTATATATATTTATGTATATCATGTGGTATGAGTTAAAATTTTCAAATATTGTTAAGGCAGGGAAAGAGGTGGCACTGCAACACAATCAAGGATCGAATAGGACTGAAAATGTACTAGTCAAAATATGTAAAAGCAGATTCACTTAAAACAAACAAACAAAATCAAACAAAATAAAACAGCAAAGGAAAAAAATAGCTTGGGTACTATATGATGAATGCAAAACTAGACTTAACTGTAGCTTTCGTGTACTTTCTGTATAAACAATTCCTTCCTTCATTTAATTTTAAAACGTACATGCACATAAATTACACCTAACCACAATATATTGCAACATAACAAAAAAAACAATACATTGAGAGATAAACCAAATATTACTTAGAGATAAAGTATGTTTATTTTTTTATTTTTTAAGTTTACTATATAAGCAAAATTTGATCGTTATTGATTCATTATGGTCTAAACTCGCTGATTTGGTCTGAACACAGACCGAATTAATCTGTTATAACCAATTTTCATGTTTTTCCGCAGATTTTTTTTATATTTTAAATAACGACTGCTTTTCTCTAAAAAAAGGAAAACAATACACTTAACACCTAAAAAAAAAATAGTGGTTCTACTAGCAAACTGGTCGAGCTGTCTTCACATTCGTATAGTCTGAGCAGTTAATAAAAATAACAATAATGTGGGAAGTTTAGGTTCTGACAGGTAAGATCATTGTCAGCCTTCTGTTTGTTCTTACTTCTTTTTCTGGTCTTTCTTTATTTTTTCAACCTGCGGTTATTTGAGCGTCTTAACCTGTTGCTGCTTTCATTTAAGCATTTAATGATCAAAATGCGCTTAACCAGTTTGTAAGTAGAACTGTAATTTTTAACTATTGAATTGATTATACTCCATCATTTTTTTGTAAGAAAAAATTTTTGTCTAAATAAAAATATGCATAGTGCTTTAATTAGAGAGAAAAAAATGCATAAATTGTATAAAAAATGCAGGGCCCCTAACAAACAAGGTATATTAAAGAAATGTTTAATTAATTTTAAAATAATTTTATGAAACCTGTTCAAGTAGACAATGAATCTAAGCTGGCACAATTCATTGTTCTAACCAATTTTCCTATTGCATGCACTTTTCTTTGTTTAAAAATGAACGAAAATTTGACTATGTGGCTTTTTTTTCCAAAGTAACTTTTCCTTTTTTTTTTCATCAAAATATTTCTTTATTTATTCATGAAGGTATTGTTAATACATCAAAGTCATCATGCATATAGTTAAGGAAAGAAACACACTATAAGAGACACAGCAACAGCAATAGCATTAGCAATCACAAACTGCGAACGAGCGGACAGTCTGAGAATGTAGGAAAGTGTCTTACAGCTTGGTCAGTGGAGCTCTTGCTGTAGGGAACTGGAATCAAACGCTCTTGCAATTCACCACCTATCACCTTCAAGAGTAAAGGCCAATACAGCAGTGAGAAGATTGTAGAAACAACATAAAAAGGAGAATAGGGTGCTTTACTACTTAAAAATATTTCGATTTTTTCTGACCTTTTGCAAACCGAATTATAAATAATTACACCTTTTTTTTTTAATTTTTAATATTAATTTTCATTTTTTATTTACCATCTATTGAAGATGTTATGTTTATGATCTATTTATGTTAATGATTAATAAGCAATATTAATCATTAACATAAAGAGAAAAAGTGTAATTGTTTACAAAATTGGCTACAAAAAATATTTGTGTCAGTAAACTATGATGCTGTAAGTGAAAAGTATTATAAACATTAAGAAAGTCAGGAGGCATCATTTGGAAATAAAATTACTACAATGTGAGCATTATGGCTGAGATGATAGTGATGTATAGACAAGTAATGTGGTATTAACCTTTTCGGGACTGATTTTCGAATGGTAAAACGCGTTCCCTCGCTTATAGCCTTGGCCCAATTTTAAAACGTTGCTTATGTTGCAATTATGTTCAAAATTTGACAGTATGTTCCTCAATAAAAATTAAAAAAAAAAAAAAATGCAAAAATTACTGTGAACATAATGTAAAACTAGCCCCATTTGGTAGATAAAAAGCGAAAAATCAGAAAGACAGAAGGGTAAATGGTAGGACGGGTAGGAGATATTGTGGCCGAATTGTCTTCTAGAAAAAAGAAAGCGCATTTTTGCAAAGTTTGAGGGAGAGGACAGATTGTGAAAAGGGAGAAAAGAGTGATCCATTGATTAAGAAGGGAAAGGGAGGATGGCAAAAAAAAAAAAAAAAAAAAAAAAAAAAAATGCCGTGTCCGGCTAGGGCTCCTAGAAAGAAAAAAAAAACACGAGGGCGAGATAACTCGTCGCAGGGCCTGTGGAGTGTGCAAGCCCAAACAAGATATCTCGTCACTAGTCCCGAAAAGGTTAAAAAAAAAAAAATTAATAAATTAATCATATAAAAAAAAGAAAGAAAAAAGTGTTTTCAAAACAGTATGTCTACACAGTACAATTAATGAATTTTTTAAAAACTTTTGGTAGCTTTGGAGGATATGCATCATAACACAAATGTTTTCAAAATAAAACTGTAAATGTTCAGAACATAGGACTTAGAATAATAGAAAGAAGGTACAGAAAGAAAATAAATGTAGGATGGGAGAAAAATAAAAATTCAAGCTTCATTTTGGGGCCAGTCATTCATAACAATACAACATTCATCTAATTGATAAAAAGGTAAAGGTCAGGAGAAATGTTGCAGCCCCTCTTTCACTCCTTATAATGAACATATTAAAAAATGTTAAGCTGTTGCAATCTGAAACTCCTAATAGATGAGAACAGGCCAATTAAAAACAATAAAAACTAAGTAATAGTTTATTTTATCCAGATCAACAAATTATTATATATTAAAGCCTTTTTTAATATATATATATTATATATACTATTGATAGTATATACTCTTTACAATTTTTTTACATAAAAATATGAACACACATTACTTATAATTTTGGCTTATATAAAAAAGATAAATAACATACTTAGAATGAATAGTTTGCAATAGTTTTCTATCCAAAGAGAATTTTAAGTTTAGCCAAAGGTATAAGAAAATGTTCTAGCAAATTCAGAAATATGGAAAAATAGTTAGGTTCAATTTACCAATAGATCAAGATAAAAAAAAAGAAAGAAATTGGTGCATAGAAGGCACATTTTGTTAGTTGATTCGTAATTAAACCATTATCGATTTCACAATTGAAACTGAATGCGATAAAATTTGAACATATCAACATACAGTGGAGTCTTTTCAGATTGCATTAGCGATGTATATAATGTGATATTCATTTATTGCCAGGTATCACCTCTATAATAATGCAGACAGGTTACAAGCTAATTACAATAAATATATAAGAACTGCTAATTGATGACTTAACATCTAAAAAAATAATAATAATAAAAAAATAATAAAAAACTTCAAAGGTAACTAAAAAAATAAAGTACAACAAAAATACTACCACAATAGAGGAAGCATTAAATCTGGAACTAAATTGTAAAGTTTTTTAATTTTTTTTAAAAAGGTTTTCTTTCTTTTTTTAATAATAAAATAACTTCTAAATACAAAGGGCAATTTTAAAATGAGCAAAGAAAAACAAGACACAAAATACGAGTTAAAAATACTTAAGATATTAAGGAAATCAATTATGGCTATATACTGACTTTTAACAATCGCACTTTCTCCCTCATCTCACTCTCTCCCGCACGCACACTCTCTCTTTCACACTCTTTGTTTTTTCTTTTAAAATTATTTATGTTCCCTTTTATTGATGCCTTAATTTCTTTGATTTTTTTAAAAACTAATTCGAGTTAAATGCAATACAGGTGTATTTTTAGAACAGTTCTTAACAAGCTTGAAAATCCTATTTGTTTTTCTTTAAGCTACAAGATTATAAGACAAAAATATATACATATATTTTTTTTGTAAACAATATAGTATTTTTTTTTATGTTTAGCTTGTTACTACTTAAATTAATGAAATAAATTCTAAACAGTCCTCGTTATTAAATTGAAATATCTTAAACATTCAGTTCAATACTAACGTTACCCCTATTCTTCATTCTAAAGGTTACATATAGTGAAAACAAATGAAGAAAAGATTAAAATACTTATTATTTTTATCGCAAATATTCCACCAGTGTTAAGTACAATATAGTAGGTTTGATTAGAAAATATTCTGATATGTTTTGATATTATTCAGCATAGAAATTACCATTATTTTGATGTAAGTTAAAACAAAAAAAAGTTATTTAGAGGAAAGATTCATCTCGAAAAATTTGACCTTACTGAATAGCCTTGTAAACACTTGAAAAAAAAAAAAAAAAAAATGCAATCCTAGTTTGTGCATATAGATATATATGTATAAAAATGAGAAATTTTATACATATATAGGTATATATACATATAGATTTTTTTTGTAGTAACAAGAAACAAATGGGAAAATATCATTACTACTAGCAATAACAGTTAAAAAAAAAAATATATATTTTTTTCACTTTATTTACACAATTAATGAAATATTTGAAGAATATATTAATTTATTAATTTAGGCAAAGTTAGATAGCCATGTTTCATTTTAATGGGAATCACAACCACTGTTGATATTTTGCAAATAAAAACGGGTTAAAATGGGTGAAAAAAAAATCTTAAAGGTGTATTGTTTGTGTATTTAGGACTAAATACTGGTTTCATGGGGTATTTTTGATAAGTCTGTTATTAAACTACTCGAGGCAGTAACTGTGCGGCGATTGGGATCATTTGGGATGGAAAGTGTGCTGCGACTTGGTTTTGTTAAGAAGGAGTTGTTCATTGGCGTTGGAGTTTTCACAGGGTCCTCATCAATAAAGGTGATGTCTGACAGTGGTCTTGGGCCTGTGTGACTTCGTGAGCTGCGCAAACTGTGTAAACTGTGCATACTATGCACAGATCTGCGCTCTTCCAGGTCTTCTAGCGTCGACTTGAATGCTCTTATTACTCGGAGCTGGAAAACACAGGGAGGGCGTTGAAATTATCCCTGATGATTGCGTCTCTCTGAATTTTGTTGCCCATGCCACGATTTTTCCATTAACACACTCATACCAATAGTAATAAGAAAAAAGATAGAAGTCTGACAAATGAAAGAGCCTGATGAACTGACATACATACAGTTATATGAAGTATGAAAAATGAAGTGTTCATGTATGCTATGATATGATGTGAAAGACCTAGCATTTTTACAAGTTAAGACTGTATAGGAACATGCATACCCAAATTAACCACACCACTAAATTTACCAGAAAGGTAAATAAAAAAGTAGGAACGTGCATGACTTGCACGACTAAAAGAACGACGGATCAAGTGAAAATAGGGAAAATAATTGAAAGTATAAAGGCATCTCAAGGGACTTAAATAATAAGTCTTAATAAGTATTCAACTCAGTAATTATTATAAGATTGAAATTGTAAATCCCATTAAATAACAAGAAAATTTTGAAGTGATTCTTATTTGTAAAAGAATCAAATAAAAATATAAAAGAGGTGGAGCAACAAAAAAATTAAGCAGCAACATTCCCTCCATCATAATTCAATGCATTAATTCCTGCTTATTGTCATACAGAAATCTAATAAAAAATATTAAAACAAAATAATCAATTTTTTCTCAATTAACATGTGTAATGAAAAAACGAATTAATTAAAACTTCAAGGTATGGGAGAAGGTATAATAGATAATTGTTAATTCGGAATGAGAGAGAAGGAGAAATCTCTAAGCAACGGTTTAAAAAATAAATAATTGCGTGTTTACAGGTCAAAGTGGAATATACCCGCTCTGTTAGACCAACAGGGAACAAAAGTAACTTTTACAAAAGTACACCTTTTAAAACATTTTTTTTTGTATAAACAATTTATCTTCTCATTCATGCTAAAGTAAAGCATTAACTTTAAACATGATTCAATCCTATCAGAAGTAGTAGTAAGTACTTTGCAAACTAAAAAGTGGGATTTGATATTGATTTTAAATAAAATAAACTTCCATTCTCTTCTCTCTCACACACACACAGACACAAGCACAAAATCCTTTGTTCTTTATATAAAGTTTTCTTACTTAATTTATGCACAAACTGAGAGAGCATGTTCATATAAAACTAAAACACAAAGTTATACAAATTCCTTAATCAATTGATTTTATATGCCATACTTTTCTTACATATAAAACATCGATAATTTATTTTATTATCAACGTCGAATAAATTTCAAACATAGCATTAGTGCTTTTTCCACTTAAAAAAAAAATATAGTAGTGCGTGTTAAAATAAAATGTGTTAATACGAAGTGAATGTAGGTTAATCATACAGAAATGTTTGAAACAAGAAAGTAAATCAGAAACCATTCACACTATTAAGATAGTGAAATATACCAAAACTGAATAGTTTTAAATAAACTTTAATGGACTAAAAATGTAGTCAAAAAAGAAAAATGACTATCATGCAATTAATTTCAATGAAAAACAGGTCAAATTTAATAACGTTTATCAAAAAACTTATAAGAAAAAACACTGTACAATAAAAAAGGGAACATAATTAAAAATGTACTAGAAGAGAATAGATAATAAAATTGCTTACAACCATTTAATATTATTAAAACATATTAAATTCACTAGTTTCGTGGTCCGCTTGACCAATTAATATCATACAATTAATTAAGGTTTTTAGTTGAGGTAACAACCTCCCATCTCAACCACACCTTTTGAATTTTCCATCCTTTTTGCCATTTTTCAAATGTCGTGTAATCAATTTGATTCTCGGCAACAAAATGAAATGGCCATGGAGAGCTTTAGTGAAGGATACTTCATTTTAAACTTATTAAATTCACTAGTTTCGTGGTCCGCTTGACCAATTAATATCATACGATTAATTAAGGTTGAAAGGTGAAAGGTAAAAAATTGTTGGTGTCTGAGTGGATCGAGGTCACGATAGCTCAAGTGGTAGAGCAGCAACGTATCTAGCCGAAGATCGTGGGTTTGAATCCGCTCGTGCCACTGACTTTTTTATCTCAACTAAAAACCTTAATTATTAAAACATTGGACAAATTCGGAACTGAAAAAAAGTTTTTTATTGAAGGCTATATAATGAGATATGACAAGATAATCTAGAAATGGGTAAAATGGGAAAGCAGACAAATTCATTTATAAAAGTATAAGTGACTTGAAATTAATTGGTAGAGATGAGAAGAAAACAGAAAAAGAAAACAAATTACATTTAAAAAAACTTTACACTGTTTTAAATCCTTCATTATCTCTAATCGTAGAATTTTCCTCTTAATTTGAAAAATATACATAGTAATTTATAAAACGAATTTTACCGTACGAATACATGAGAAATGAATAAAACTAGAAAGGGTTTTCTTACTATAAGATTAAGAATAGCCATTTACTTAGACAGCCTCTGGCACTGAGGAAAATTATGGCATCGGTAAAGTCCAGAGTCGATTGTGATTGCATTAGGGCCGTCAGACATTGGGGAAAATAAAACTACCAGGGCAATGAAGTGGCTGAAAAAATTGACCAAGGAAAGCTAGATGAGGGCACCTATTGGCCTTGAACACTTTTGTGGTTCAAACTGGCAAAACTGTGAATCCATCAGACGATGGATAAGTCCTCCATTCAATGTCCTGCCTGGACAGAGGCATGCAAAAGAATTCATACAAGGGCCATCGCAGAAACTAAACGCAGAACTAATAAATCTAGGATGTGTTAGAACTAGAATAATAGTTGGGACTGCTGACTCCGAAGGCAAATGTAGGCCAAGATACTCCTTGGAGAGGAAAAGCATGAGCCTGAAGGATACACATGGGAGTCTGAAAAAGTTTTGAGATCTGGTAAAAAACCTTAAACTTAATGAGGAGCTTGA
Source organism: Cimex lectularius (assembly GCF_000648675.2). Lineage (NCBI taxonomy): Eukaryota > Metazoa > Arthropoda > Insecta > Hemiptera > Cimicidae > Cimex > Cimex lectularius. Next base: position 1,410,200 of record NW_019392776.1, read on the forward strand.
GACCAACACTGGTCGTGGTGCACAGGTTTTAAAGAGGCCGACGCCTTTAATATTTAATTTTTCACTGTAAGATTGCAGTTGAATGAAACAACGTAAGAATTGATGGGGTGAAATCAAAATGCTAACTGCATAACATGATCTGTATTTATGCTTTTAATGTTTTTAAATTCATTCGGCTTTTGAACTGAACACATTTAACTGTTGCTTTAATATAAAAGATATTTAAGATAAAAATAACGCCTCAACAGTTTTAATGAGGAAGTTCTGTGAATATTTGCTTAATGAATACAGTTAACCTACAATGATGCAATTAGTATAAAGTAACATTACATAGTAGAAAGAACACAGTGTTTTTTTTTTGTTCCTCTCCTTTTGAAAATATGAATAAATTGTTTTAACGGTCTAATGACAATTTGCTGCAAATAATTTCTAAGTATTCTGTTCTGATTCAGTTTTGGTGTATTTCAAAAATATGAACAATTATTTAAGAGAACATGCTTCTTAACAGTAAATCTTGAATTCACATGGTTAACAACATAAAGAATAAACAATTTCCGGTAGAAATCATGATAAAGAAAGTTTCAAAGAACACAATTAATAATTAACACTTGAGTAATATATGTATGAACATATTTTATACATGCATATCCATACACAATTATATAATATATATAGTATACTATATAGTGTATATGTATATGTATATATTTATTTTATTATATAAGCTAACAAATAACAACTGGATTAGAAAAATAATCTCAGGTAAAAAGCATAAATATATTGTAATATATAAGTATGCAATCATGCAGAAGCAATAGATACATGTAATACAGATTAAAAAAAGAAAAAAAAAGAGTACTAAAATACATTATTATAATAATTTTAAAAAGGTTATGAATTCTATTTAACTTAAATAGATTTTGGACATGTTAAATCGTTTTGTATATAGCAATTTTATGAGAAAAAAAAGAAGATAATTCAGACCCCCCTCCAAATGATATCAAATTGTTATATGAAATCATGTTGCTAAAAATAAAAAAAAAAGAAGGAAAATGGTAAATAATCGAGTGCATACAATTTGTGTACTGAGTGTGTGTGTGTAAAGTATACAAGGTAGTATAGATTTACTTTCATTACCATACACGCGCACACACACTCACAACACACACACGTACACACACAACTTTCTCATGCCTACCTCCACCAGGTTAATATTTAGAATTCATACAATCCTCCTTAAAATATAGAAAGGATGTAAGGATGTGGGAGGTTTTTTTTTTCTTTTTCGGAATGTGGATTTAGAGTTCAATGGCAATTAGTACAATTTTAGTTTCAATAGTTGTCTCCCTAGAAATGATAAAAACTATAAAATTTCTTATATTTCAACAAAGATACATATGACTATAATAAAACCTTTGACAATCAGTTAAGTCAATGATTTCTAAGACTATATGCAATGGAATTTTAAAATGATGGAAAAATAATAATTAAAAAATAATAATAAAAGGTATAATGAAAGAGATAAAACTGGGAAGGGGAAACGGTAAATTTTATCTGCATAACTGAATAGAACAGTTAGTTGATTATTGCATTACACCTGAGACTATACTTGTTAAGAGTAGATATTTAAGGTTTTTTCATTAAAGGGAATTGTTAAAATTCTAATGTAATAATTAACAATTTTACCTGAGTTTGCAACCTAGTTAGTCCCCTTATCCACAAAATTTGTCCGGCTCTAGGTTTCTTGTCACTATCTGGATCAAATTTTTCCTCACCTAAATGCATTGTTTCTGCATATTCATCAGGGTGTCCTCTGCCCCATCTAAAGTTTCAATACAAAATTATAAATAATCATATATGAAAGATCGATATTATAAATGGGGTAAGCATTTAAAGTAAAGTACTAAGTTTTTTAAATTTTTATTTACATATCTGGCAAAAGCCACTGGATGAACTGAGGAAAAAAGGATACTTGAAATTTATCACTGCCTTGAACCGATAGCTGATATTGATGTCAGCCTTAATATTATAATTGTAAACAAAAAATCAAGCATAAGGCAAATTTGAAAGAAAAACACTCAGTTCCTTCGTCAAATTTTTGCAGGATCTACTTCATCAGGATTTTGAAACCATTTATAATCATTAAGTGCTAAGAAAGAAAGGTTACAAATGTGGGATTACGGGTTTTAATTAATCTTTTCCCTGGTGATACTAGGTCAAAAAATATCGAGTGTTCTTGTTGTTCTTCAATGAGACCTAGGGGCCAAGAAAAAAATATAATTGTTTAAAATATTCTTTTTCTGCTTTTGTTGAGCATTGCAGGTTATAGCTCAACGTTGCTCAGTCAGAAATGATATATTTCAATGATGATAGCCATATGAAATAGCCGTCAAAAAAATTTGATTATAGCGACTGCAAAGTACATTAAAGTACTTTTTTCATACTAAGACACAAAGTTTTTCACACACAAACTAACTTATTACCTTATCCTAAATCATATCTGTCCGATAGGTTCTTTTAAGTACGAACCTAAACCTCCTTCACCCTTATCTATTATGCATAAGTGGGTGTTTTGCAAGGCAACATGCTTGGTCCGAGTCACTATATACTACTGGGCACTCTCGACACGACACGCAAGAATGGCACAATTACACAGAAGACAAACACTTTGAGCCCTGAAGATGATCTCAATAAAGATCGAAACGTTGGCACGATAAAGAAAATATTTTTCTGAAACCTACGTCACACTAGACCGCATCTCACGATTTCTAAATAAAAAAACTATATACTACATTCTATCAATCCAGATTCTCCTCACATATAATACTGTTATCCTTTCTGCAAACCAAAACTGAGTGGTCTTCATAAACCTCCAAGACAATCTGTTTTGAAAAACCTTTCAAGATACGGAGGATCAGACTCAACAAACCACCCTTCATTGGCCTATCTGTTCCTCTCTCACCAGTGCGTCCACTATTTGGGATTTTACATCACCTACGAATTTGGAACTCCACGGTCGAATAAAAGAGAGAGAGAAAAAAAAAACTGGTGGTATTAACTGGTCAAAATGATGACATGTTGAAACTCTCACTACAAGACAAATGCTTCATCTACAACAATACTGCAACAAATCTGGATGTGGAATGGAACTGTGGGATTCAACCAATTCCAACCTATAAAGATTCTAATATGGTCCAAAATCCTTTAAACTACTGCCCAAGGTGATGTGGTATGAATGTAATTAATGGATTACTTCTTCCCTGTTATAATGTTATAATACAAAATTTAGAGAGAATTTTTTTTTTAATTCACAAAATTATGTTGAACCTGCACTAAGCCACTTACTAGGTCCATCTATTACTCAAACACGATTTTACTTTGTGCCATCTTCACTGAGGAACTGTTCGTGCCAATTTGATCTAACACTCGCCATTATAAATGACAAAACTGACTTAATTTATTATAATTATATGAGTTATTATTATCAAAATTTGAGCAAGTATATGGTGTAGACTGTTTGTTAAATTTTCATAAATCTTACAATTGGTTTACTGGTTCTGGTTCTTGGTTAGTAGTTAAGTGCCATGTGAAGAGTCAATATTGTCTTCTCCAACCTAGATTTTCTTGAATCTTCTTCTTTCTTAGTCTTAGAGACAGCAATGGCTAAGTAGTTAGGGCATCCAACTCATATTTACCACGCTAGTGGTTCTGTGTTCAAATCCTAGCAGAGCCCATGGTTTTTTAATTGATTATATTGGGTTGTCCGGAAAATAATGCAGGATTTTGGTATTAAACAAAAAAAAAGAAACTAGTTACTTTAAAGCAATGTTCTTTAATCAAAATAATTTCCCATACTCTCAATACATTTCTCCCAACGTGTTGGTAACTTATTAATTCCGTCTGAGTAGAATTCAGAATTTTTAGAATTGATAAAGTCAATAAATGCATTTTCCAGT